>NC_044308.2:8488123-8565180 GCF_007474595.2 Lynx canadensis
AGAAGGAAAGGAAAGGAAAGGAAAGGAAAGGAAAGGAAAAGGGAGGGGAGGGGAGGGGAGGGGAGGGGAGGGGAGGGGAGGAGAGGAGAGGAGAGGAGAGGAGAGGGGAGGAGAAAGACTAAAAGCCGGGTTCTTCCAGTACAGCATGGCTGTAGTGAGAACAGCCTGGCTCCTGAGTCTGGCTCATTCTCTCACAAGCTGAGGTATCATAGGCACTTTTGGAAACCTCAATTTTCTCATCTGTAAAACAGTGATTTGAAAACAACAAAACCTTACTTTGCAGGGGTGTCATGGTAGCTAGAAATGATGCATTTGAAACGCCTGCAACCAGTCACTGATTATTACTGCTCTGTTTTAAGTTTGGCTAAAGGGATGTTCCCTTTGCCTGCCAACTGCACCTGCTGTTTCTCTGCTCAGCAAAGTGCTTTCACTTTATTGGGCCTGGATCAAAGGTCACCTCCTCCAAGAAAATTTGCAAGGCCCTACTACTTTCCCTTTGAACTTCCCACCTCCGTTCCCCAGCCTCTAACAGAATCCAGAACCTCACTCCCACATCGCTCACCTTGTGTCTTCCGTCTTATTTTGTATGTGCCTGTCTTTTCCAGGAGACGCTCAGCTCTTTGAAAATAAGGCGTGTATCATAAGCACAGTGTCTTTTACACATAGCGTGAGCACAGAGAAGTATGTGTAAATGCCCAGTAAATATTATGAAGAAGGAGATCTAAGAAGAAGCTATTATAAAACTATCATCACCGACTCCAGAAAACATGCATTCTGAGAATCAAATACACATATACCAGAAATGACCAATCATCAAATACAGTATGTGAGTGTCAAACAGGATACATTCTTGAGGTAAGAAATTTTAAAGAGGAAATTTGAAATGTTCAGAGGACACTCATAAACAAGTCTAGTAGCCACAAATAAGTCTTATAGCCCTGCTCACACATACGAACATGCACCTGTACTATGTGCTTATGCCCAATGGAGACAGTGCACAATTTTATATGAATGTTGAGAAATAAGGGATGAGTTAGTGTAGTGTCTGGTCATTGGATGAGCCAGATGGTATAACAATGTGAGGAAGGGCATTAGCTCTGACTTCACATGGACATGGCTTTGAATTCCAGTGATATTGGGCATTGGGGAAGCTATTGACAAAGCCTCAGTTTGCCTCTCTGTAAAAACCTGATAAGCGAGTCCACTCAGAAAATTGTTCAGGGGATCAAATAGGAGATAATATAAATGCACTAAGCGGAGTAGTATAATATTGGCATTCAATGCATTTTACCTATGAATAATTAATGTTTATTTCCCCCATACAAAACTTGTCTCTACCTCTGAACGTATAAAACTAGAAGGGATTAATAATACTAAAAATAGTAGTGACAATAAAAGTATGGCAGGAGTAGGAAAAGGGTTGCATATACACATGTTTGTATGTATATGTTTCTATATAATATTGTCTTAGTGATTTTCAACATATAGGTGTGCACGTTCCTTTTAAATCTGCCCACTCAGGATCAATGTGTGTGCGTGTGCGTGTGTGTCTGTGTGTGTGTAAGTCATGTGTGTGAAATAACTTTCATATAATTATAAGCCAAGGAACAACGCTCTTATTTCACATTGAACGTGATGTCTATAAACATATCAAAGTATGAGCATAAAAGAAAATGGAAACCTGGATGGAACATGTCTGGAGCCTGTAAAGGGAGCTACTGTGCTCACTCTTAGGTCCCCTATACTTTTCCTCACCCATTCTAGAACATGTTCCTCATCAGCTCCCTCAGGGAACAATGGCAGAAACACGAGGGAAGCCTTATTCTTCCATTTTCTTTTCTGTCTGTCTACAGAGGATGAACCTAAAAACCACAGAAAGCTACAGAAGCAGTAGGAGGGAGTCGTCAGGCCCCATCAAGGAGGGAAAACCCATGCGCTTCCTAAAGTGGCTTCATTGCTTTGTTGCAACAGGAAAGCAAAGGACCATTAGGGGTAGTGTCTGCACAGCATGGGAAGTGGCTGGCTGTGGCTCTGAGCATGCCATCAGGGAGCGCCAACATCAAGGTGTGGCTTCCCCAAACCAATTGGCGTCCAATCCTCCCATCCCTCAGCCTCCTCCCTTTGGAGATCTGAGGCACGGTCCCCACCTCTCTTTACTTTCCTTAAATCATCTTACTCGTCACCCCTGTCCCCGCAATAGTCGCTTGTCTCTGCATCTTTTCTGACTACCGATCTCCTTGTCACTTCCCACCATAAACTGCATGGAACCCATTATGCCATACTTCTCCCTACAATGTGAATTATGATTCTATTATCTCTGTAGCCATCTTTCTTACTGGAGAACCTGGCTCATGGTCATATTACATCAGAAACATACACTTTAAAGTCACACAGACCTAGTTTTCAATCCTGACAATACCTCTAGATCGCTGTATGACCTTGAGCAAGTTTTGTAACCTCTGAGAACCTAAGTGTCTTGGGTCACACATGAATATAGCCATCTGTCCCAAGGTTGCTTATAGCCTGAACACTTGAAAAACAAATGCTAGATGCTTAAGGTAGTGTCAAGGACAAAGTAAGCCTTCAATAAAGGCTGCTTCCCTTCCCACCAAGACATCAGAGGGAATCAAATCCATGACAGAGGTCACTGGAAATGTCACAAACCTAGGGTAGGTGGAAGAAGGTTAGTTACAGAAAGATGAAGAGAATTGCCCATATCATTAGCAGTAAGTGTATGAATGTGGAGTGTGCTAGATACAGGTGCCCCATGCAAATGACCTCTCCCCTTTCCAAGAGATCTTACAGACACGGAGGGGAAGAGCCTTGCAGTTAGATACAGGTAAACCAGGTAAAAAAGCTAAACTTGCCAATTTCTGCCTGTGAGATTCTAGGAAAGATCTTTAACCTCTATGGGTATCAGTTTCTTCATTTATAAAATCTGCTAACAGCAGCCCTCCACAAGATTGTTGTGAGTTCACACAGAACGATTAGCACCATGCCGTCTCCACAGTAAACAGTCAATACGTGTTAGTTAGATTTCCAAAAGAATTCCCGGTTTTGAAGTAACAGGAGTTAACGCTAATATTGCAATTACTAAGCATTAGACACTATTCTAAATAGTGACTGAATTTCTCATGTAACACTCACAGAAAACCTATGGGATAGATACTACCGTTTTCATATGTTAAGGTGAGGAAAAGAGAAACCCATCTCAGAGACATCACCTGACTTGCCTAAGGCACATGGGCAGTACGTGGCAGGGCCTGGAATCATGTCCTCAGTTCCAAGCATCCAGCCTCATAATCTGTCCTGCTAAGTACTCCAACTAAACTGTCTCCAAAATTCAGAAAAATGAACTCCTTGACACATACCGTGTATTTGAGAACTTAATTTTCAAGAGTACTACCTTTCTTAATCTCTGTAATAGTTCATATAAATCATGGTTTCAAAGTGCAAGGGACTGAAACCAAGTCTGTCTGGTCTAGGAATACACAGAAGAAATATGGGGATGGGGTGGAGTCCACAGCAAGGAAAGGAATGTTGGAGAAACAGAATAGGAAAGGAGATACTGGCAATGGCACCTACATAGTTAAAGACACCTGAAAAATCGTTATCACAGAAAATTTGTATCTTCTGCTCTGATGGAGGAGATTGTATCAGACCAACCTCTTACTGAGAGCAACTATAAACCTGAACACACACACACACACACACACACACACACACACACACACACACATATTTGAAGAAGCTAGATTAAAGCATAGGACCCTGGAGCCCCACTGCCTGTATTGAAAGCTTGACTCTACCATTTATCAGCTACATGGTCTTGGACATGGCAATTAAATTTGCTGTGCCTCAGTGGTTGCATCTGTAAAATGGGCATAATAATAAGACCTGCCTCATAAGACTGTTATGCAAATTCTCCTCTCAATCTTCATGTGATAACCAGTGCAAACAGGGTGGCTTCTGACCAGTGCCCTTGAGGAATGTCACTTGAGGAAGTATGGGAAAGAAGAACAGGTTAGAAATAAGATGGTCACGGGCTGGGAGTTTTTCCTTACTACCTTCTAAAATTCCCAAATCCCTGGCTTCCAAATCTGCTGGATGCCTTACCCACAAGCAACCTTTACTTCAAAGGCATCCAGAAAACACAGGTTACTTTGGGTTGCCCTAGGCCGATGACTTTCCCTGAAACTCCAAAATCAGTCCAGTGGGTGAAAATAGTACCTTCTTCCTCTATTATCTTTGCTTCTTGTTCACTTCCAAGTTTTACCTGCCAGCATTTCAAAAGGGGGAAAGAAAACCAACAAGATTACTTTCCTGGTATCCCTGAAGGATCTGATAGAACCCCAGAAAAACAAAGCTGGAGCCTTTGCTACTTGGCAAATCATCACCTGAGCCATCACCTAAAATCTCACTGCAGAATATTTATTGCTGGTGATAATGTAGGAGGCAGAAAGATCACAGCATGATTTGGGGATCCCTGGTGACCCCTGCTGCTTTAAATGAGGGAGGAAATCTCTAGTCTCAGGATCGGAGAAGGCTTGATGTGAGTGTCAGGGCAAGAGATTCAGACAGTCTCCCCCCACCCATGCAGTTATTCCCAAGAGACAACTTCAGCCACATGAGTCTTCATTCTAGATCAGTCCTTGTAGGAAAGAAAAGTCCAACAGAGCCCGGTATCAATCCAGCAAGGCCACAAACAGAATTCAACAATTTGGGGCATACAATCATGTCTTTTTTCCTTTTAAATTTTTTTTAATGTTTACTTATTTTTGAGACAGAGCATGAACGGGGGAGTGTCAGAGAGAGAGGGAGACACAGAGTCTGAAACAGGCTCCAGGCTCTGAGCTGTCAGCACAGAGCCCGACGTGGGGCTCGAACTCACAGACCACGAGATCATGACCTGAGCCAAAGCTGGACACTTAACTGACTGAGCCACCCAGGCGTCCCATATCTTTTTTCCTTTTGACTCCATATCTTTTTTTTTCTTTTTGACTCCTAGTTTGTTTATATAAAAGTACAAATTCGAACATTTTTGCTTTGGCATGGAAATAGCTATTATATACTCTTAAATGTGCATTGTCTTTACCACTTATAAAGTCCACTCTGATGCATTCTTGTTTAATCCTTACTAAACTGTTGGTGATAACTTTTATTATTGCCAGATGAAACATGAATAATTTTATGTCCAGAAATGTGGGGGGAAAAATGGCCAAATCTACCAAATGAGTAAGTGGTGGCAAATGAATTTAACCATGGGAATATTAATAGCAATAGACCCTGAACTGTACCTGAAATGAGGCTGGGATGATTAAAAAAAAAAAAAACAAAAAACATCTGTGGGTCAAAAATAAAATGTTCTAAAGTTTAAGGACAATTAGATAGTGAAGATTTCAGAAAATAGTTACAAACAACTTGAGCTGGTCTGCAGTTAAAACTAATGTTAGTAATGGCTTGGGAATCACCATTCTTCCCTTTACCACTTAGAATACTCTAGTAGTAAACCAAGACAGAGAGCCTAATTCTCAAACAACTGCCAGGACTCTGAGACTATGTTGGAAGAAACAAATACAAGGGAAGTAGCAGATCATAAACACCAAGAACTATAGAGTTTTGCTGCATTTGTTTATTTGATCAGCAAATATTACGTTGTGCTCTCACACTCTGTTAAGCGCTGTGGATACATCAGAGAACAAAATACACAAAATCCCTGTCCACATTGAACTCACATTCCATGGCTGCATAAGTCCATTTCTAAATGCAAACTAAATCTAGATGGGAAAGTTAGATTCTTCTGGAAAATGGGTGGAATGTACCCACTTCTATCTGAATTTTGACACAGTGAACCCAAAGCTTACAGCTTAAGTCACGAGAAGCATGGAATTCTATTCAGCCTAGAGTCCTGGGCACAAAATTTTAGGGGATACAAAGAAACTTGGTAATTGAGACAAACGCTGCCTTCATGCAATATTTTTAAAAATCACAATTAATGCAAATAATCCACACTGAGCATAATATCAAAATTCTACATAAAGGCAAGGTTTTTCCTTTCGCCTCAGACTTTAATACGGATCCACAAGGCTCTGAGCGAGTAGGTAGAAGCTAACAACGAGAAGGTAAGCTCTACTAATGTTTGTGGGGCCACCTGTCTGGCTGAGGGCCCTGAATGCATTTTCCTAACCTAACCCATAGCACTTGTAAACTGCCAACAGGAGCCATGTTGACTTGAAAATGGAATTGTGTTAGAAGTTTAGCTCCACATGCCCATGGAGCAGAACTACTTTGATCAACTCCAGCTTATAGTTAAAGGATGTCCCATTATTCAATGAACAGAACTTGAAAATAGGAAGCCAAAGGTCCCACATTACCCAGTACCATTTATGTCCTGTGTAACTGTGTGCAGTTACTTAGCTTTTCTGGGCCTCACTTATGACATCTGTAAAATAGACACATTCTTTTCAGCTCAGTGACTTTATCAGACCCTGACAAACTAGCTAATTGAGACTTCACAGAAAGGAGACGGATAACCACTTGCCTTAATATGATGCTCTTGGAACCAAAAACACAATCCATTTTGTCTAGCTTCATTGAACATTTTTGAGTCAAGTCTAAACAAAAATCTCCCTGCACTCCATTTTCATGCAGAGAAACTGGGGAATTTGCCCATTACAAAAGTTTGGCATATAGGTACAAAGTAAGTGTGCATAAGAACTAATTATATACCAAGGTAGCCTCACCCTAAGTGCATCTGTTCTGATGTTACCCAGTAAACTCACAAGATAACCTTGTGCAAGTCTCTGAACCTCTCTGGACCTCAGCTCTTTCATCTAGAAAATAGGAGAATAGACTTGATGATATGGGAGGCTTTCACAGCTTGACATTCAGTGATTCTCTAAGTATATCAAGCAAGTCCTTCTAAGTGTCTCTAAACAGGGAAACCAGAGGTGCCTGGGTGACTCAGTTGGTTAAGCATCTGACTCTGGATTTCAGCTCAGGCCATGATCTCACCATGGGTGGGTTTGAACCCCATGTCAGGATCTGCACTGACAGTGCAGAGCCTGCTTGGGATTCTCTTTCCCTCTCCCTCTCCCTCTGCCCTTCTCCCTCGCTCATGTACTGTCTGTCTGTCTCTCTCTTTCAAAATAAATAAGCAAACATGAAAAAAATTAAACTGGGAAATCAGAAACTACCTCCCACCCTGTGGAAAATATCTCATTATTATATAAATAATTATTCTTTTTTTAATTTTCTAGTTTTAGCTGCATTTGGCTCTGGTGATCTTTCTTTACATCTTAGTTTGCAGCAATAATGAATCTAAAAATGATGTTTCCTGGTCATGAGAAATAAAAACAAGATTCCAGAGAAGTAGTATCCCCATGCTTTCCTCTTGTCCAATAAAGACCATTCCTCTTTTTTTTTTTTTTTTTATTTATTTAACTAAGTTCAAGTTAGTTAACGTACAGTATGGTATTGGTTTCAGGAATAGAACCCAGTCATTCATCACTTACATATGAGCACCCAGTGCTCATCCCTAAAAGCACCCTCTTTGTTATCCATAATCCATTTAGCCCATCCCACCACCCACATCCCCTCTAGCGACCCTCAGTTTGCTCTCTGTATTTAAGAGTAAAGACCTTTCCTCTTAATTGAGAATCTAATTTCCAGGCCACAAGACCTGAGAACTAAACCGATGGTTAAACATTTTTTTTAATGACATCTCCTGACCTTCAGAGCAACACAGTCTTTGCCAGCCCACGCATTACTGTTTGAAGCCCCAGCTGACATTCAAAGGACTTCAGACATTCGGCTAGTCTCAGGGCCATGAGAGTCTCCTAAGTCTGCATTTCAGTGTCACCTTTGTGGTGTGGAAGTTCCCTGAGTATGGCAGGATGTCTCACACCTTCCCGTGGGAACTGGGTTGGTTTTCATTTTCCACTTGGTAAACATCTGCACAGGGCAATCATACCCCCTCTGAGGTCATTGCTTCATGTGTGTTGCACCTTCTGACTTTGTGCCATTGTCATTGGCAACCTCGTCAATTCCCAGCTGTGCCTGACTCTTCCTCTTCCTTCCCTCTGATTCAACACAATCCAGAAGGGAGGGAAAATGTGCTATACACTTTCATGTCCTTTTTCTCCAAGTATATTCCTTGACATAAAAAAATGTTTACTTATCTATTTTGAGAGAGAGAGAGAGAGCGTGAGTGGGCAGGGAAGAGGCATCGAGAGAGGGAAAGAGAGAGAACCCCAAGCAGGCAGGCTGTTAGTTCAAAGCCCAAAATGGGGCTTGATCCCACGACCCTAGGATCATGACCTGAGCCAAAATGAAGAGTTGGATGCTCAACCGACTGAGCCATCCAGGTGCCCCTCTACAAGTACATTCTTAACTGTGCTTAGAGCACAGAGAGACATGCCCCCTTGTGCACCTAACCAATGAGGAAAATCACCTTCCCCCTATCCTGTTGTAGCCCTAACTAACTAGAAAACTAAGTAACGAACTCCATTCCATTGGTCATGGCACCTCTTCATGCCCCTCATCTCTTTCACATTCTCATTTCCTTTCTCACCAAGCTTACATTCCATGGGCCATTATTATAATCACTCCTGACATTTGCTCTCAACATCTTTGCTTGATCACACTTGTCTGGCAATGCCCAAGGTTATAAATAACTATTGCCCATGGCAGGCCTGATCAGAGCAATACCAGCTAGATGGTGGACCAGTCACATTCTACATTCATGACCACATATCACAAATGGGCTCTTGAGCAGAAAAGTGATGTCCCCTCATTAGATGTCCTACAAGTTCCAGGGAAAGGAATGGATGTGGTCAATCCTTCACAGAAGGAGAGAATGAATACCTGGGAACATTAATGCAATCTACAGTCATGGCAATACAAATAAACATGTTTATTGAAGATATATTTTGAAGATAGAAACAGCAGAAAGGAAACATAAAGAAAGAAGAAATCAGAAAAATGATTCTTAGGTTTTGAGTCTGATAACAGGGTAGATACTGGTTAGATATCCAACTAAAAAAAACTAAGGAGGAAGGGTTACAAGATTAGGATGTGTACAGAAAGGTCTTTATCACCACTGGTCAGGCTAAATCTGAGTTATCCAATGTCCCTGATCACAGAGGTGACTGGCCATTCACGTTTGGGGCTCTGAGGAGACTTCAGGGCTAGAGATATTAATTTGAGCATAATCTTTATATATTTGGTATTTGAATATAATAGGGTCCTTTAAGGATAGAATGTAGATAAACAAAAGCAGAGGGCTAAGATTAAGACCTTAAGGCAGCCCAACATTTACAGGTCAAATGAGAGAGCTAGTAAATAAATCAGCAAAGAAACTTGAGAATCAGTGACCAGAGATGCTGGAGAGTGGTGTTGTAGAAACCAAGAGGGCACTGGTTTGTGTCAAACACTTGACATACATTATCCTGATCCTCACACTCTGCTAGGTGGATATTACTGCTTCCATCTGATAGGGGAGTATATAAAGAACTAGAAAGACTGATGACCACATCCAAGTTCACTCAAGTAATATATTTCAGCACTAGTAATCAAACTGACGTCTGATAACCTCAAAATTCCTGAGCCTCCCATCACATCTTATCATCTCCAGTGAGGCCAAAGGGGGAGGAGAGGGAAGGGACAACTGAATGAATGAACCCTAGCAATCAGAAAGAAAAGGTTCAGGATGAAGTCTGGTTTTGCTGGGAAATTTATCAAGCTCTAGAAGTTTAGACAGGAATGCAAAGAAGACTTCACTCCCCATGAAGAACACCAACCATCAACGTAAAGATGCTTTGCATTTTTAAAAAGATTGGTGGATTTTTCCCTAACTCATCTCTAGCATACATGTCTATTCAAGGCTGACATTAATTAACTTAATCTACATTAAGCACTTGGAGGACAGCAGAGAACTGGGACTATATTTCCCCATGCCACTGTTCTGGTCATTCATCCAATTGGGCAAAGAAAAGGCTATTGAATGAGTAAGACACAACTTCTCCCTCACAGACTTGAGGTTTGGCTTATGGATCATTATTGCTGGGTTGTCGTATGCTTACAGATTTTTCTCATTATGTTTGTTTCATCACCCAGTAAGTATTGGTTAGGTTTTCCAGCCAGTCATTCTCATTAATTTTTCTGCTTTTTTAAAAATTGTAATTAGTTGGGGCGCCTGGGTGGCGCAGTCGGTTAAGCGTCCGACTTCAGCCAGGTCACGATCTCGCGGTCCGTGAGTTCAAGCCCCGCGTCAGGCTCTGGGCTGATGGCTCAGAGCCTGGAGCCTGTTTCCGATTCTGTGTCTCCCTCTCTCTCTGCCCCTCCCCCATTCATGCTCTGTCTCTCTCTGTCCCAAAAATAAATAAACGTTGAAAAAAAATTTAAAAAAAAAATTGTAATTAGTTAATATACAGTGCAAGATTGGTTTCAAAAGTAGAATTCAGTGATTCATCACTTACATACAACACCCAGTGCTCATCACAAGTACCCCCTTAATACTCATAATCCATCTAGCCCATCTCCCACCCATCTCCCTCCAGTAACCCTCAGTTCATTCTCTGTCATTAAGAGTCTCTTGTAGTTTGTTTCCCTTTCTTCTCCCCACCCCCACTTCCCATATGTTCATCTGCTTGGTTTCTTAAATTCCACATATGTGTGAAATCATAGAATACTTGTCTTTCTCTGATTTACTTATTCTGCTTAGCATAATATATGATAGCTCTATCCATGTCGTTGCAAATGATAAGATTTTATTATTTTTAATGGCTGAATTATTTTCTCAAAGGATACAAAAATACAGATTCAAAGGGGTACAATGTTTATTGCTGTGCTATCAACAATAACCAAACTATGGAGAGAGAGTCCAAATGTCCATTGACTGATGAATGGGTAAAAAAGACATGGTGTGTGTGTGTGTGTGTGTGTGTGTGTGTGTGTATAATGGAATATTTCTCATCAACTTTTTCCCCCTCTCTCTTTGGAGAGAAGATGGGAACTTCTGGTAGGAAGTTTTGGTGCACAGATCTTTAATATCATTCAAACATTGGCCTAAAAACCAAGTCTTTTAAGAGTACCAGATTCAGGGGCGCCTGGGTGGCTCAGTCGGTTAAGCATCTGACTTCAGCCAGGTCATGATCTCGCGGTCTGTGAGTTCGAGCCCTGCGTTGGGCTCTGGGCTGATGGCTCAGAGCCTGGAGCCTGTTTCCAATTCTGTGTCTCCCTCTCTCTCTGCCCCTCCCCCGTTCATGCTCTGTCTCTCTCTGTCCCAAAAATAAATAAACGTTGAAAAAAAAAAAAAAAGATTCTCTTTAAAAAAAAAAAAAAGAGTACCAGATTCAGGGATTGTAATTCTCTTTGTTATGATATTATGAAATGCTTAGATGCAAGGGAGTCAAGGTTAATGGTTATTTTGGTTGGACCATCATTGGCCCTTTGCTTTTCCAGCCTAAGTCTTTTTCCATTTGTTTAACTGTTCAACAGACAGATTTACAAAATACAATTTACAAAGAAAACCTTCATTTCCTGTGGTTCCCTGGCTCCACACCCCTTCTCCAACCCTAATTTCACCTCCAATTTTTCAAACACGATTTTTCCTCCCCACAGCTTTAACTAGCTAAACTCTTTCTCATTTTCCCCTTCATCTTTTCTTGGTTTGGGGCACAATTTGTTTGTTCTTCTGACTACCCTTCATGAAGCTATGCTGTTGCTTGCTCCTGTGTGATCACAGGATGGTTTCTAGCTCAACTGTTCTCATCCTTTCTTCAATGATAGGGTCGTGGCTGCATTGTTCATTTGCAGACAATTGAATATGTTTTCTTGGGCTCCTATAACGAGTAGAGTGTTCAACTTTCCCAAATCTGTCATCTTCAAGGTGGTTGTGATGCTGCAACCCCATTTCTCAGGAGGTGTCTGGGGTACATTCTGGAAGAGGAAGAAGATCCCTAAAGCACAGACTGATCAGAGGGAGTTCAGACATGCTCCTCAAGGAGCCAGGCCTTTGTTCGCCAACACTGGCTGAGCTCACTTCTGCTCTCTGGGGCAACTGGTCAGTTAGTGAAACAAAAGAGTTCTGGCAAAAGTTTACAAAACAGATTGAAAACCTCAAAATGAGGGGATACATAAAGATTATTAGTCAGGAACCACATGTGCTCATTATGTTTACAATCACCATAAAGTCATAGCATTTAAGTCTTAGAGCTCTTTCTTGTTGGACCCAATGGTGCTCCTTTGCTTAGCCTATAAATCCCTTGCTGAGCACAATCTCCCCTGGGTTTAGTAGGTTGTACAGAAGAATTTGTCAAGATCTACAATGCCCATATTAGCCCACTGTTTTGGTCTAGACATATTAACTTTATCTGTAGAAATGGAGGTTATGAAATAGAAACTAATACTTCTCACTATGAAATGCTACCCCACACCTTCCCATTGCTTCTCTGCTCTCATGTTTTGTCTCAAATTCCCTTTACCCTGCCCTTCCCTTGTGATTTCTTCCGTCTTCCCCTCTGAGCTACTTCATCACCTTGGACACCTTTCCATCTTGCCTTAACACTAAAAACTAATATTTGAGCTCTTGCCATATGTCAGGCAATTGCCTAAAGCACTTCACACTGCTTATTTCACAACATATTCTTTGAGTTAGGTTATATTATTATCTCTGTCTTACGTGGAAACACAAAACAAAACAAAATACCCTGAAGCACAAAAAAACAAACTCATCCCTAATCACGTATCTAGTAAATGGTAAAACTAGGATTCCAATGCAGGCCCTCTGACCTCTGAGTCTGACCTCTTCACCTCCTTAGTTCTATCCATGAGGACTTGATACTTGAAGTAAATTTAAAAATTTGTCGATAAAAATGAATTTGGTTTATGCATCTATTCTGAATAAAGCCATACTGGCTTTGAGATGCCAGAGATCAAAGTTAAGAAGTCCTGGATCACATTTACTGATTGCTTCTGGTCTCCGAGTCCTTCCCACTCCTAACTAAAAGCTGTAAATATTCTGGGGATATCCATGGACGTTTCTTTCTGTCATTTTTTCCATCTGCTTGTCCCTTTCTCTTTTTTAAAAGCTTTATTGAGGTATAACTTATATATTAAAACTTCATGTAATTTATACAACTTGATGAGTTAGGACAATTGCACACACCCGTGAAACCATCAGCACAATCATGGTAATAAACATATTCATCACTTCCAGAAATTTCCTTGTGCCCTTTTGCGTTTGCTTTGTTTGTAATAACAGCACTTAACAGGACATCTATCTCTTAACACATTTTTAAAAAGTGCATTATACAATGTTGTTAAGTATAGGCCCCTATGTCACACAGCAGATGTCAACAACTTATTGATCCTTGCATAATTGAAACTTTTCCAAGTCTTGATGAGTTCTTTATTTATTTTTAATCTCTCTGGGACCTCCTAAGCGATAGATAATGTAAATAATGATTTCCAATGATATATTCAACTCAGCTATGACTCAGATGGGCAGAATGTCCCATGAAATGGACATGGCATGAACCCTACTTAGTTCTGGATAGATGTTAATCTACACTCCACACACTGAAGCTTTCCATGGAACCCTGCTGCACATGAACAGCCCTTCAAGTTTTCCCTGTGCAGCAATGCTAACTGGACAAATAGACTGGGTTGTGTGTTTGGCAATCTTTATAGTAACTTCAGGGCAAGAGTCTTGAAAAAGACTTGAACTGGGAATGGCAGCCAGGTTCTAGAAATTGAGGGGGAATCCCTGATGGATCCATAGAGAGGAGATTCCACTATTTGTCCCTTTTATACCACAGAGAGAATAGAGTGGCTCTCATGGGTAATATGCTTGTGGACATCACCATTGGAGAAAATATCTTAACAGCATGTATCTCAGAATACTAGGGGAAGAATAAAAATTATTAAATTGTACATTAAGTAGCAGACGCTTCAAAGCCTAGATTATTATTGTCACCAACAGGCTAGCAAACTGAGCTGCAATTAGGAAAAAATAACTGATTTCTCTCTAAAGAACCACAAGCTGATCATTTAAGATTTATCAAATATATCTTTCTCCTATGCTTTACTCTCCTTTTCCTTTCTGTTCTTTTAAATTCTGATCGAACATGTGTTCTCAGTAACACAACCTTGCAAATAAAACAGATCCATCAAGCTATCCTCTCCCAAAAGAATTCAGAGAATAAGATGAATACAGTCTTCATGGCAAATGAGCAGTTCCACATGAACCAGCAACTATGCTGGTTGCTGAAGATCTGAATTAGAGAAATAAAAAAAAAAAAAAATCACGAAGAAAATGGTATCAGTTCAGCCATGAGTTGAAGAACAGCAAATCCCCATTTCTCAGCATTAAATACTCAGGTTTAAACTCTTTTTCTACGGGGAGACTGCAGATTGTAGCTCTGAGAGGGGAATGAGCTACAAGGGTAGTTCATCAGCGCTGCTTTCCTTGTGGCTTCTCTGCTGTGTGTGCGATAAGGGTAATTGCCATTATAGGAATAGTGAACGGCAACAATAACAGGTGCATAGGTCTCAGCCACTAATTCACTGTGCAGGATTTAGATTACTTCCCACCCCATTGTCTGGCTTCAGAACTGGAGGGACAAGTCCATTCTGAGCATTTAGCCTTTTGGGCTTAAATCAAGTCCACTTGCTGGGTCAAGTCAACTTCCCACATCTTGTTTCCTAAAAGCAGATTAAGTTCACAAGCCTGGACCAGCAGAAGTGCAGTGGGGAGTACAGATGCATGGGGGTGGGAGGAAGGTGTGGAGGTGGGGCCAGAGGGAAGATTGTTAGCTTACTTAACTTTATTTGAACCAGCCTAAATTTCAATAATCCAAAAGTTTCACGTGGTGAGAACACAGTTTATCACACTTGGGGTGCAGGCAGATTGCACACCTGCTGGGGAAAATTAGCCAAGGAAGCAGAGGATGCTGAGGGGTCCCTCACTCACAGGTTCCTGCTTGTTTCCCTGGAGAGGATCCTTTATGACTTCATAGACTGTGGAGGCAATGAACTTCGAAACTGTCAGTAAGTAGCTTTTTCTCTTTTGTGCAATCTGTACTGACTTTCAGAGGGTTGCTGACTTGTGGTCATGACCCTGGTCCACAGCAGAGGATTCTGAAAGCGGAACCACTTTGAAGGCTCCGAATGGCTAAAATAGGTATCCAGGGTCTACAAGCATTATATTTTTCTAAAACATTTGAATCCTAGTTTCAGTTTCTTACAGACCCTACCACTCCCTATTATACCCACCAACCCAGACTGGCCATTTGTGTTAACTCCAAGTCCCCCTGTTATCTCTCCACACAGATGGGTTCCTCAGGCAGCATCGCCCCAAATTCCCAGGAGCTTACCCCGTTTTAACTCTTCTCTTCCTGTCTTACGTCCCACAGATAATCTGCCTGTATTATGGCTCTGAACCTGTGCTGTGCTTCCCATCCTGTTTGCTGCTTACACTGCTTCTCCCCATTCATTTCAGCCCACTGACATTCAACTGCACTTGAGGGTCTGATTCAAATATTACCTAAGCCTTGAACTCCTTCATCCCCATCATCAGTGAAGTATGTCTTTACCCTCTTCTGAAGCTCAGTGGCACAATGTGTTGTATTTCTTGGGTCCCTTACCATTGCCTCATAATTAATTCTGTGTTTACACGCACCCCCTCCCCCAACACTGTATGAGCCTCTGAGGTCATAGTAATATTTACAACTCCTGTACCTCCTCACCAGTGTTCAAGATAATTTTTTTGCCATAAAGAGTAAAACTTCAGCTATTGACATAGCTCATTCCCTCCCATTGCCCGTGTCTCCAGCTTTTACGTGTGTGTTCAAGGAAAAAACATACATGCACAAACATTACATACTGTGCTCTAACAACTGCATGCTGAACTGGGGCAAATGCTAACTAACAAACTCTACTGATCTGTGTCTATTTTATAGCTCTTTCATACTAATGTGATTGTAGTGGATTTTTTTTGGTAGTTCCATACCTCAAAAAAAAAAAAAAGAAAGAAAGAAAAGAAAATTCATCTTCTACCCTATTCACCTTAGTTTTGTCTCTTGTTATAGAGCTGAATGAGCTCCCGAATCATGTCCAGGTGAGGTATGCACCCTGAAGGAGCAGTGCTTTAGGGTTCCCCAGCTAATTTATTATGCTTACCTGAAATACTTGGGAAAGTGCTAGAGCACAGTTCTGTTTTCTGTCAGGCCTCCTGCAGTTAGCAGCACTGTGCTCTCCCTCTTATTCATTTACTCAAAACATCCATTGATCTCTACACCTTGTCTGGTACTGTATTGGGCATGGGGGATATGTACCATTCACTGCACTGTTTACAATTCGAATAATCCATGAAGTCTGGACCAAGAGTGGGATCATGTTTAAAGAAATGCAGTTCAGTAGCCATAATTAAGCAAAAAGCAACTTAACACAGGCAATTATATAGTTGAGAAATTAAGAAGTTCCCACTCGTAAACCACTCAATGCCTCATCACACTTCCCTCTTGTTCCAGTGCTCTCTTCCCTCCCTCCACCCCCAACATTTTGTCCCCAATAAAACTCTCTATAAACATGCTGCCTGAATTTTCTATCTTTGTCCTTCCCCGGTCTCTTTCATAATTAATGATGTAGCTATACTTAGCTCCTCTCCTTCCTTAGGAGGAAGAAAAGGAGAAAGCAAAGGGCAAAACTAAGATTCTGTGGCAGGAAGGGAAGTGTAGGCGCCCATTATGCACATGGAAAGCCGATAAAGACCTTGACGTCAACAAGCTGACTTTCCAGTGGAAAGAAGACACTTGGGTGGAATTGTACCTTCCATTATACACATGGAAAGATGATAAAGACCTTGACGTCAACAAGTTCACTCTCTATGGAGAGAGGACACTTGGGTGAAATTGTACCTTCTGTAAAATGGGTTATAATAAGCACCCTCTTTGCATGGGAGGGTGGTATCTGTTAGAATCTGGTCGTGCAGACATGACTTAATTCATATGCTGAGTGCCAGGCTGCAGCATGAGATGAGGCTGGTGAGGCAGGAGGCCCCTTCCCACCTGGTCCTTAGAGCTTTTGTTCAGGAGGCTCAGCTTCAGTTCTGATTCTTTCTGGTAGCTTCACCACCAAATAGTCTTCCAACTCTTGGCAGTCATTTCTAGTTCCTGGAAATACACTTCCCTTCTCTTTTGTTACCTAATGAGTCCAGAATTGGACCAGATGCCTTGGTGTGTTCTAATCAGTGCCTTACAAAAGGCCCGGCATCCCATGACTAACAGAATGGCCCTCTAAACACAAGCTGACAGCACATTAGCTCGCTGCATCACTGCTGCACACTGAACCCAAGATGTAAATGTGCATTCTCTGAGTACACACGGATCTTTCTTCTCTGTCATATTAACTAATTAAGCACCATTTAAATTGTACTTAGCCTGGGCATTATTTCTACCCAAGTGCATCACTTAGCCACATTAAATTTCATATTCCACTTTGAAGCCCATTTGCCTAATCTCCGAGTTTATCCTGTGAAATGGTTCTATCTTGGTTTCTTAACATTCCCTCTATTTTAATGCCAGTGGTAAGTGTAAAAATGTGCACATCACCTATCTAATCCCTTCCATTAAAAATAAGCAAAGCAAAAAAGAAGCATAATAAAGAGAAAGTAATAATTCATGGCAACCAAACTTAAAACCAGTCTGGGACACTTTTGTTTGTTTTGTTGTTTTGTGTGGTGTTTTTAAATTATTTTTACCCTCAATCCATGAAGGAAAAGGAAATGGAGACACTGAGAATTGAAATGACTTTCTCACAGTCACTTAAAATGTCCATGGTAAAAATGTTAGTAGCTTAGAATAGTATAAAGATCAAAGGCTTTGGAGTCAGGTTGAGGGGAGGGAGGGTGAATCTGAGCTCTGGCATGATTGAGCTCCCTGTCCTTATAGAAGTGACTTCCATGAGTGTCAGCTTCCTCTTTTGAAAGACAGAGGAAATAAGATCCACCTTGCAAAGGCTGTAAGAGACTAAATAAAAGCACTTGAAATGTCCAATCCCTGGAAGGCATTTTGGGAGCTGCTATGTTGTTATCACTGTGGATGATGATGATGATGATGATGATGATGATGATGAGAACATCACATAATTGTTACCTTCTAAACCAGGTGTGGATGATCTTTTCCTCTAAGGTCCCAGACAATAAATATTTAGACTTGGTGGGTTACCAGTCCACATATTCTACCACTACAGGAGGAAAGGAGCCCTAGGCAATATATACATGAATGAGTATAGCCATGTTTTTTGTAGGCTGTTCAAAGTGGGTAGCCTGCAGGATTGACTGGTGGGTCATCGAAACTGGACTAGGAACTCTAAGGGCTTACAACTCATGGGACAAAGAAATAAGCCAGATAGGAAAAAAATCTTATTCTCATAGGGTCTCCCTACCTTCCTGGGACAGGAGGCAGTGAATAAGCAAGCACACAAAGGAAGTAAATGAGAAAAGCCTCTGACAGGATAAAAACTATGCAGGGAATTATTAACAGGAGAGTGACAGGGTGGACACGTGAGGCTTCTTGCTGTATCTCACCATGGAGTGTAGAGTACTCCAGAATTCATTTCCTAAAAACCTTTCATTGATCTTGTTGGGGCTTTTATCTTACGGTTCTGGCAAAGATTTTCAAGTTTCTCGAGTTTCTTGTTTCCAAAGAACTAAGCTGGGCTTTGCAGTGCTGACCTCTTGAACAGGTGTTTACAGAGAGGTAAAAATACTCAAAACAGAAGATACCAAGGGCTCAAGGACACAGCAGAGCCTGGACCTTAATATCATCTAGAGTCTCGACTGGATATTGAAGCAGTGCTCTCCCCAAATATCCTAAAGTCCTATGTGATTAGGAGAAGCCATCTGGTCATAAGGAGTCTGGAACTAAGTGGGATATATCACATGGATACCTGCTCTATGCTGGGCCCCAAGCTGCACTCTGTAAGAACCATCCAGTTTGCTCTCCTCAAGAGCCCTGAAAGGCAACTATTATGATCTTTAGTTTAGAGATGAGAAAACTGAAGTTCAGAAAGGTTGTGACTTGTCACACAGCCGGTAATTGACAGTGCCAATATGTGACCTCGAATCCGCCTGCCTCTGAAGCACTCCATTTCTGGCATCTGGTGCTTTTCCAGTCATTCCAAAGAACTGTTATGTTTCTTTCTAGATCTTCAACCCCAGTTTCCATTGTCTATTGCCACTTGACTATTTGCTCCTAAACCTACCTGAAACAACTTATCTCTATGCTTAACACCACTAAGAAATGGTGCCAGGTGGCTTTAAAAAAAAATCAGTGGTATTGAATTTACTTGTTTCTTCTTCTATCTATTCCAATAGCAATTTCACGTTAAAAAGTAATCAAATGTGTTTGACATGATTTATTTTCACGAATCTATGCTGTCTCACACCAATTAAATTGCACTTTTCCAAATATAATGCTGAGCAGAGCCCTAAGTATTGGCTCAAATTATCCTCCCATTGAAAATAATAGAACTACGTTGGTCCACAGTCCTTCATTCTTTATTTTAAAAAATAATGGGATGTTATTTTCAGTTCTTCACTCATACATCATACCTCCAAATTCGCTCCTAAAAATAGGTGTAATAGGTGTTACTAACTGAAATGATGGATTCTCTAATCAGGTGCATCACCCCAAAATGAAACCCATTGATACCAGGTGTTCTGTCTAATTGTATGCTTTCCAAGCACTGTAATGCATCTGTACGATTGGGTGTCTCATATTTTCTCTTTCAGTTAAGCAAATACATTGCTTCAGTAAGGGAAGATGAGTATGATGAAAAGTGATTGTACAGTATATTTCTATTCACAAATACCTTTGCTAAAGTACACTGCCTCCATGTTGTTTTGTTTGTTTTTGTTTTTTGTTTGTTTTTCTTTTTGCCACCATTTCAAAGCCAGGCCAATAATCTGGCGATGTTTTAGAATCAGTTATCACTGTCATCTTTGAAGCAGGGAGAAGTTGGAGCGTCAACATAGAAAGAGTATGGGTGAAGGAGTAACTAGGTTCTCTATACGGTGATTACCTATGGCCACAAATAGCAATTAGCAGATTCTTTAGCATTTACTGTGAGCCAGGTTCTTTTTAAAATTTATTTGTTTAAATCCAAGTTAGTTGACATATAGCGTAGTAACGGCTTCAGAATTAGAATTTAGTGATTCATCACTTACATATAACACCCAGTGCTCATCTCAACAAGTGCCCTCTTTAACACCCATCACCCATTTAGCCCATCCCCCCCCAACCCAACACCCCTCCAGCAACCCTCAGTTTGTTCTCTGTGTTTAAGATCTCTTTTGGTTTGCCTCCCTCTCTGTTTTTATCTCATTTTTTCCTTCCCTTCCCCTGTGTTCATCTGTTTTGTTTCTTAAGTTCCACATATGAGTGAAATCATATATTTGTCTTTTTCTGAATGACTCCTTTTGGGGTGCATGTGCCCCCTCGAATCAGCATTTTTGTATCCTTTGGATAAATACTTACTAGCGCAATCGCTGGGTCATAGTTTTATTTTTAATTTTCTGAGGAAACTCCATACTGTTTTCCACAGTGGCTGAACGAGTTTGCATTCCACCAACAGTGCAAAAGTGTTTCCCTTTCTCTGCATCTTTGCCAACATCTGTTCTTTCTTAAGTTGTTAATTTTAGCCATTCTGACAGGTGTGAGGTGGTATCTCATTGTGGTTTTGATTTGTTTTTACCCTGACAATGAGTGACATTGGACATTTTTTCAAGTGCTTCTTAGCCATTTGTATGTCTTCTCTGGAAAAGTGTCTGTTCATGTCTTCTGCCCATTTCTTCACAGGATTATTTGTTTTTAAGGTGTTGAGTTGGATAAGTTCTTTATAGATTTTGGATATTAACCCTTCATCTGATATGTGATTGCAAATATCTTCTCCTATTCTGTCAGTTGCCTTCTAATTTTGTTGGTTGTTTCCTTCACTGTGCAGAGCTTTTTATCTTCATGAGATCCCAATAGTTCATTTTTACTTTTGTTTCCCTTGCCTCCAGAGACATGTTTAGTAAGAACTTGCTACAGCCAAGGTCAAAGAGGTTGCTGCCTGTAATCTCCTCTAGGATTTTGATGGTTTCCTGTCTCACATTAGGTCTTCCATCCATTTTGAGTTTATTTTTGTGTTTGGTGTAAGAAAGTGGCCCAAGTCCATTCTGCATGTTGTCCATTTTTTCCAACACCATTTGCTGAAGAGACTGTCTCTTTCCCATCAGATATTCTTTCCTGCTTTGTTGAAAATTAGTTGGCCATATATTTGTGGGTCCATTTCTGGGTTCTCTATTCTGTTCCGTTGATCTATGTGTCTGTTTTTGTAGCCGTACCATATTTTCTTGATGATTACAGCTTTGTAATACAGCTAGATGTCCAGAATTGTGATGCCTCCAATTTTGGTTTTCTTTTTCAATATTACTTTGGCTACTTAGGGTTTTTCCTGGTTCCATACAAATCTTAGGATTGTTTATTCTTGTTCTGTGAAGAATGCTGGTATTATTTTGATAGGGATTACATTGAATGTGTAGATTGCTTTGGGTAGTATCAACATTTTAACAATATTTGTTCTGCCAATCTATGAGCATGGAATGTTTTTCCATTTTTTTGTGTCTTCTTCAATTTCTTTCATAAGAATTCTATAGTTTTCAGCACACAGATCTTTTACCTCTTTGTTTAGTTTTACTCCTAGGTACCTTATGTTTTGGTGCAATTGTAAATGAGATTGATTCCTACAATTGGTGCAATTGTAAATGAGATTGATTGATTCCTCTGCTGCCTCATTATTGGTGTATAGAAATGCAACCAATTTCTGTAGGTTGATTTTATATCCTGCGACTTTGCTGAATTCCTGTATAAGTTCTAGCACTTTTTTTTGGTGGAGTCTTTCAGGTTTTCCACATAGGGTATCATGTCATCTGTGAAGAGTGAAAGTTTGACTTCTTCCTTGCCAACTTGCATGCCTTTTAATCATTTTGTCATCTTATTGCTGAGACTAGCACTTCCAGTAATATGTTGAACAACAGTTGTGAGAGTGGACATCCCTGTTGTGTTCCTGACCTTAGGGAGAAAGCTCTCAGTTTTTCCCCATTGAGGATGATATTACCTGTGGGTCTCCCATATACAGCCTTTATTATGCTAAGATATGTTCCTTCTATCCCTACTTTCTTGAGAGTTTTTATCAGGAAAGGATACTGTGTATTATGTCAAATGAGCCAGGTTCTATAATGGGAGCTTTACATAGGGAAACCGTGCCTGAGAAAGTCAAGTAACTTCCTGTGTGGAGGAGGTGGATGAAGGTAAGATTCAAGCTCAGTCTATATGGCTTCCATCACACCATGCTGTTTTCCTATGCATTCAACAGCTAGTCCATTCATAATCCCTTGCCAGTACTAGTGGTAAGCAAAGATGAGACTGTATTGGATATTCTTTGTTTCTTTGAGCATATGGAAGTACCACCATCATGAATCCAATAAACTGATCTACCATTTTTTGAGTCCCTTTTTGTCTTTGAAGCATTGGGCTTAGCAATGAAATACACTAAAGAAGAATAATACGGTATAGTAGTCCCCCCTTATCTGCAGGGGATCCCCAGTGGATTCTGAAACCATGGATAGTGCCAAACACTCTTTTTTCCCCTACACGTATATACCTATGATAAGGTATATTTAAAAATTAGGCACAGTAAGAGATTAACAACAATAGCAAAAAAGAAGAATTATAATAATATACTATAATAAAAGTTATGTGAATGTATTCTCTCTCTCAAAATATCTCATTGTGTTGTACTCACCTTTTTTCTTATGATGATGTGAGATGATAAAATGCCTATGTGATGAAGGGTGCCTGGGTGCCTCAGTCAGTTAAGCATTTGACTCTTGGTTTCAGCCCAGGTCATGATCTCACAGTTTGTGGGATCAAGCCCCGCATTGGGCTCTGTGCAGACAGTGTGGAGCCTGCTTGGGATTCTCTCTCCCTTCCCCCCCCCTCTCTCTCTGCCCTCCTGCTACCTCAAAATAAATAAATAAACTCCTATCATTAGGCTACTACTTAATTTCTGATTATGCATCAGAAGGAGGATCATCTGCTTTCACACTGAGGTTGACTGAGGGTAACTGAAACCATGGGAAGCAAAACCATGGGTAAGTGAGGGGGGATTACTTTACATTCTTATCCAATGCCATTTTAGTGGGACACTATGTAAGAATCTATGAGCAAATAGCAAAAAAGTAATACATTGCAACACACACACACAAACACACACGCACACACACACAAAATCAAACAAAAATAAAACCTTAAAACTGGAAGAGTTTCAAGCAGGGGATCAATACAGATTAACATATGAAAACTTGTATACAAATTGTTGAAATGAGTTTAGCCTCAGATGATAAAGAGAGTTTGTGTATATAGACAGGAAAGGTAGGTTTTCCAGGAAAGGGAATGCCATAGATAAGATCATAAAGACAAGGTTGAATGTGGCATATTCTTGGTATAGTCTGGTGAATTGGGGAGTGGATGTATGAGTTTAAAAGCAGTAACACTTTTTAATTAAGCGGGCTCAGATTTTGAACATATCTTCAAAGACAGGTTAAGGATTTGGGGCTTGGCTAACCAACTCTTAGAGGTGAACCAAATGAGCTGGAGTAGTGAAAGCCAAGTAAAATGTATGCCCTAGGGCTTGATGAGTTTAGAAAATTAACAAGAGTGCTGGATATCTTTAGGGATACACAGGGGTCCGAAACAAGGAGGGTCTGGCCCTGGGTAATAATGTTGGCACTAGTGTGGAAGAAGCACACTATTAAAATAGAGCAGGGCTCAAATCCTAGGTCTCTCACCTTTAGCTCTGAGTGCTTGGAGAAAAGAATTTAACCTCTTAGAAAATTCAAGTCCTCATCTGTAATAAAACCTCATCCATAAGCCTTTTTTTTTAAGATTTATTCAAATCTGGCACAATATATAATAGACTTAATTCTGGAATATTGTAATTTGTCTATGCCTTAGCTCCAACTTCCATAATGAATATCATAGACCAGATGGCTTAAATAACAGAAATATATTTTCTCACAGTTCTAGAGGTCTGAAAGTTCAAGATCAAGGTCCAACAGGACTCCCCTTCTGGTGAGGGCTCCCTTTCTGGTTTGCAGACAGCTGCCTTTTCATTGTATTCTCACATGGCCTTTCCTAAGTGCTTGTACATGGAAAGAGAGCAACTTCTCTGGTGTTCCTTTTTAGAAGAACACCAATCCTATCAGATCAGGACTCTACCCCAATTACCTCATTTAACCTTAATAACTTCCTTAAAGGTCCCATCTCCAAATACAATCACATTGGGGGTTATGACTTCAATATATGAATTTGGGATGGGGGAACACAATTCAGTCCATACCAGTCTATGTGTGTTAGTGCCCTTGCCACTAAAAGGATTAGCATGGAAAATATTAAGAAGGAAAACTGGAAATATGGAGGTATTAACTGGGAAAGGAGAATGAAGACAGAGGAAAAATTGAATGGAAGGTCAAATTTTTGAAGCTGAGTGGCTCAAGGAATCATGGCCTATGCCTTCCATCTACATTTAGTCACCTCCTCCTCCAACTTCAATTTCCAAAGAAAGAGTCATTCATGGTCTAATCAAAGATGGCCCTTCAAACATATCTAGCTATTCATCTCCATTAAAAAAAAAACACCTCAATTCAGACTTCTATTTCCAGAAAAATTTCCAGAGGATCTCACCAATATCCTTCCTGGTAGTTTTTGTCATGGAAGAAGTTCACCATGGTCCTGATTCAATGCTACCCCAAAATTTTAAACAGAAAGTCCAGAAAAGAGATTTTCATTGAATTCTGGGGACTTCTTTTCTTTAATGAGGTTCTTATAAGTTCCATCCATTTCATTTTCATCCCTTTTTCCAAATTATGGAAAAAAGTACTGGAGAAGGCATGTTACATTCCTACAGTGAATCATGTTTAGAGCTTATGAGGGTGTGGAGTATGGGGGTGTGGGTATGTGTGTCTAAGTGCACTTTGTTTAATGATTGGTCTATGCAGAACAGGTAGAAAAGGAGAACAGAACTATGTGCTTTCATGTAAATGTATTATTTCCTCCTTGCTTGGCTGGAAAGTAATACTTCTGGAGATGATTCTAAATGAATAAGTGGGAGTCATTCCCACCTCACCACTGAGAAAAAAAATAACTTACTGTGTATCTTTATTTATTTTTATTTTCATTTGTCTTTTTTTAAGTTTGTTTATTTTGAGAGGGAGTGGGAAGGCATGTGCATGGAGGAGGGGGGCAGACAGAGAGAGAGAGGGAGGGAGAGAATCCCAAGCAGGCTCTGCAGTGCCATCAGCACAGAGCTCAACATGGGGGCTTGATCTCACGAGCCATGAGATGATGACCTAAACCAAAATCAAGAATCAGACACTTAACTGACTGAACCACTCAGGTGCCCCTATTTCAAATTTTCAATTCACTGGTGGGAGTGGATCTTGCTCCTGCTTATGGTGTTGTGCACAGATATAAAGGTGATATGGTGTTGTGAAAAGAAATATGGAGTAGGGAGGGAGAAAAATGAACTTCTATATGTTAGGTACCTAGCATGTGAAGTGTCCTGCTAGGCTTTAGCAGGTAGCTAGTAAAGACAGAGAGATGGACACACAGAGATTTACAACATATGGAGAGAAGGTTGAGTTAGTCATAGTCCTTGGTTCATGCCCTATTGTCATCACTGGTGCATGGAAGCTCCCTGTATTTTGTGTCTACTCATTTATCCCCTTGACTACATTTTTTACTCTTATCCCCTTTTTTCCCTCTCCATAGGAAAATATATAATTTTACAAATCAACTAACTGAGGTTAAGAAAAGTCAAGTAAACTAAGTAGATTTTTCTAATGTCTCACAACAAATTAGTACAAGTGCCTGGATTTGAATTCGGGCTTGTTGGGATGCTTCTAATGAATATTCTCATTGCATGAAATCCTCAAAGACAGATTATAATAAAATATACCAGAAAGTTTTGGAACAATGAGATGTGTTCATATTATAAGGAGAAAAGTCTGGTTTTGGGATGCTATCTGTGGTGGATGGGTGGCATGAGTGTTAACTGCCTATGGGACCATATGTTGAAGTTTTTATGACCTTTTATTGTAGAATAAATTATGAGTCTTAATAAATTATGATTAATAGCATGTTCAAAAAGTTTTACAGAACAAACTTAAGGATTTTCTGAAGAGGATGTTCTCCAGGAGATAGCTTGGGGTGAAGGGAGGGAATTAGCAATGATTATCATAAGCAGTGATTATCATAAATGAGAACGATAATCAAACTCAAAAGGTTTATATTCTAACTCCCCACCCCCACCCTAAATTAACAGCCCAGGCCTAAGAATCTAAGTTCTGCCTCTATGATTATTGATTAAGAAAGTCTTTGCTCAGCCTTTCTTTCTTAATGAATTCATTTCATAATCATTTACAGTTTTATAAAATTCTCAAGATTTTCCAAAATATTTTGCAATCTGTTATTGTGAGGGTAAAAAGTGGATTGAAGTAAAAGCAATATTTTATATTTGGGCAGTGAAGTATGATACATTATAATAGGAAGTTAATTTATCATACCTTTGAGAAAATTCACAAACCATATAGACAAATTTTACTTTTCCATTTAATAACTGACATGAATTATTTAATACTTAATTTCAGATTGAAATTACACCATGAAATTAAACATTGCTTTTCAGATCTAATGTGCAGAATTATGGCATTTCATACTTAGAAAATATTTTGTTTATTTATTTTTTACTTTGTTTCCAAAATATGACATAAGAGAGATGGTTTCAGTATTCTATTTGCAAACACTTCTCATCTAACACGTTGTTTGTGAGGATAGTGTTTATTCCCCCAAAATGAATATCCAATTGGATATAATCAGCACTAAATTTTCTCTTTTTAACATTGGTTTTGAAAGCACTAGAGACACCTTGACATGCTCTAGGAGAATTTTGATCAGATAAATGCATCTTAAAGATCCATTGAAAATGCATGCACATCAGTGCTCCTTATGCTTCCTGTCTTCAACCAGCAGCATGTTATGAGTGTAAATTAAACAATATATGACTCAGAATAAAACAATTTAAAGCTGTGTAATGCTTGCCTCCCCATAACCACTAGCAGTGTTCAACTGAAGGATAAACTGAATGGTTGGATCATTTCATTCAAATCAAATGATGAACACATTTAATAGTATTTCAGTCAACATGTATAGAGAGCTTACCATGCACAGAACCCTTTACATGGACAATCTAGTTTGATTTTCACAGTAACTCTGAGTCTGGAACCTTTATAATGCATATTCAACAAGTGGGGAAATTCACAGAAAAATAGGCACTGAGTGCTTACCGTATGGCACTATTCTAAGCTCTTTAAATACACTTTAACATCTAATCCCCTGAGCAACCTTATGAATGAGGTACTATTATTATTCCCATTGTGTGGCTAAGGAAATTGAGACTTAATGTAAATAACTCACCTAAAATTAAACTATATGATGTGGACCCTGGGTGGCTTAGTTGGTTAAGCATCCGACTGTTGATTTTGGCTCAGGTCATGATCTCATGGCTCGTGAGCTCAAGCCCCGCATCGGGCTCCGCACTGACAACATGGAGCCTGCTTGGGATTCTCTCTCTCCCTTTCTATCTGCCCTTCCCCTGCTCCCACTTGTGCATTCTATCTCTCTCTCTGAATAAACTTAAAAAAAAAATAAAACCATATGCTAATAAAAAGAGCCAGAGTTAAACTCAGGTGACCTGACTTCAGAGTTCAAGTTTTTGCCACCATGCTATGTTCATAGGAAGCAGAACCTATATTCAAACCAACTTTATCCAATCCTGTTTATCCATCTGTCTATCGATCTATGTACCTATGCATTAAAAAATATAACAAGGGAAACAAAAATGCTATTACTACTTGTAATAGGGTCACCTTACTAACATACTATTATCTGTGGTTGGAAATGCTGATCCACTGGCACCACTCTACCCAACTGACCATCTAATGTTTCTCCTTGAAACACTTCTTTCTCTTGGCTCCTAGGATGCTACAATCACCTGATTTTCCTCCAAAGCCCTGGCCACAAATTCTCACTCTACTTTGGTAATTTCTCCTTACCTCTCAGCCCATTATAAGTTGGAGCCCCCAGGACTCAGTCCTTACATAACATTTTTTCCCGCCTACACTTACTTCTTGGAAGGAATATTTTTAAGCACAGAGATCATAGTCTAAGTAGTGGATTTTGATGTGAGCACCCCAGAAGAATAGGCAGGAAAAAAAGGAAAAGGACAGCTAAGGAACTCCTTGAGACACCAGCAGATAAAGAAGAGAAAATGATTTCTGTGTGTGTGTGTGTGTGTGTGTGTGTGTGTGTGATAGCACCTGAAATCTATGTGAGCAGATGATATGTTAATTAGCTTGACTACAGTGATTATTTCACTACGTATATGCATATCAAATCATGTTGTATGCCTTAAATATAGATATTTTTTATTTTAAAAATCAAATAAGAGCAAATGAGCAATACTAGTGAATACTCAGACTTTAGAAGAACGGGAGGAGGGGCACCTGGGTGGCTCAGTCGGTTAAGCGTCCGACTTCACCTCAGGTCATGATCTCACGGTCGGTGAGTTCAAGCCCCGCGTCGGACTCTGGGCTGATGGCTCAGAGCCTGGAGCCTGCTTCTGATTCTGTGTCTCCCTGTCTCTCTGCCCCTCCCCTGTTCATGCTCTGTCTCTCTCTGTCTCAAAAATAAATAAACATTAAAAAAAATTAAAAAAAAGAAGAACGAGAGGAAAGAAAAGAGAAGTATGGGAGAAAATCAAGGGATAGGAGAGTCTGAAAGTAGAGGAAGACATGAGCAGAGGTACTAAATACGAAGAGGAAAGTATACCGAGGAGTTAAAAGGGGGAAATGAATTTGGCACAGTGTACTATCCCTGCTGAAAGAAGTTCCACAGAGTGACGGTAGCATGAGGCTAGCAGCTTATGGCAAAGGAGGAAGTAGAGTCCATTATAATTTTGCAGAGAGGAGGAGAGGGAAATAAATGACAATTAAAACATGTAAACACTTTGGTTCATCTATCCATTCAGTATCCATTGAGCACCTAGAACTATTGAGCATCTAGAACTATTCAAGGGACCAGGTGCACAACACTGAACAGAACAGGAAATGAGCCTTGTCTTCCTACAGTTCCGTTCTGATGGACTTGGCAAAAGTAAATATATTTTTATTAATCTATGGGTAATGATTATATGTATAATACATATGGCTTGTTAGTACTATTTATTATACTAATTACATATCTGTCCTAGCTTATTTACTATAACAAGTTTTCAAACAAAATCGTCACTTTATTTAAACATTTCTGTATCTCTTGCCAATACACTTGGATATGTGAATTTATTTAAGCTATTGATTGCAGAAAGGAATGATAGGATCATTTGCTGATCATTTTTTTTTTTTTTGTGGCATACCAAAAAAAGAATAAGAAGAATGAGAAAGAGGGAAAAAGACACATGTATTATATCATGCTAACTGGTTCTCCCAATTTGTTTTCCTCCCCCATATCTGCTTTGGACCATTCATGAGATGGAATCAGTTTCAACCCTTGAGTCTAAGCCTCTTGCTGTTTCCACCCCCGAATCTTGGTTTACTCAGGGTCCTGACAACACATGTCTTAGCACACGCTCAACACAATTCTGCTTGGCCCCTGTGGATTCCAACCCTATTTAGAAGGATTTTCCGAATTTCCATAACTTTTGGTTCAATACTGTGAGCACACAGAATCAGAATCATGATTTATCTTTCCATCCTCCACCTCTTCTTCCCAATACAACCTCCCAACACACACACACACACACACACACACACACACACACACACACACACACCCCACTCTCTTACAGCACCAAATATGAAAAACTATCTTCTCTTTTCCCCTTTCTCAGCACTAATTGCTCTATTTCTTTACTTTGTAAAGAGTGTGCCAGCTGAAATCCCCTAGCAGAATGTCATCATCTGCTTTTCAAAACAGGCGCAGAATTAAAAAACACTGTGGGTAATGGGTGCAAATCATGCAAAGCTGACACCTACTTAACACAGTTAATGTGTTAATCTGCACCTGGAATTCACTGTCGAGGGAGCACAGGGCCCCATTGTGGAACAGCTCTTCCAGCACCTTATTCCCCTGCTGGGAGCGGGTTGGTCGATTAGACTCACAGCTCCCCATGTGATTCCTAACCTGCAGATTCTACCTCTCCCTTGAGACTGTATGTGGAGGCTGATACACACCATCTCAAACACTAATGTTTTCACTTGGATAAATCAATTTAACATAAACTCGAATCTGAATCTTGGTGACATCAAGTGACATCATGTTGGTTGGTGATAAATGAAACCTCATGCAGAAATTTCTTGGAAACAATGAGGGATGAAAGAAAATGAGGAGTACTTGAGGCAAGAGGATGCAATGTCGCTTAAGCTTCAGATTTCAGCTCAGGTCATGAGTTCGAGCCCCGCATCAGGCTCTGTGCTGACCGCTCAGAGCCTGGAGCCTGCTTCAGATTCTGTGTCTCCCTCTCCCTCCACCCCTCCCCTGCTCTCACTCTGTCTCTGTCTGTCAAAAATAAATAAAAGTTTAAAAGATTAAAAAAGAGAGAATAGAATGTCAAGGCAGCAAAAGTCCTTGCCTGTGCCCTTGGTGTGTCACTTATCTTTGTCCTCATTACCCCCAGCTGAAAACTGCAGTGTCTGATTATAACTTCAAGAGTGTTAATGCCAAATGTTTACAACTTCCCTAAAGAAAGGCTCTATATTGTTGCTTAAATTATTCTTTGTCAACAGAAAGACCACTTCAAGAAAGGTGTCTGTGTGTGCATGTGTGTGTGGTGTGTATTAGTCCAAATTGCTAAATAAGTAATGTGCACATCTAACACTTAGATTTTAGTTTTTAAATACCATCTCCTTAAAAAGGACCAGAAATCCTTGGAAAAAATGGATGATTCCAGAGGCGAATCAGGGAAAGTACAAAACAAACTGATTGTTGTGCCCCAACATAGAGACATGCTCAAACAATGATCCGGGACGGAGAGGGGGGTGGGTGCCAAAAGGGCACAGGATTTAGTGTGAAGAAATTTCCACTGTCCAAATCTGGACAATTTGAAATCAAAATGAATAATGATGGGAATTAATTATAACTCATTGAAAAAAATAGCAACCTGTGAATCCATAGAGAAATAGATGAATAAGTGAATGAATGAATGAATGAATGAGTAAATACGAAGGAATAGCTCTTCCTTAAAATAAAGTGCCCTCTAATCAATGTGAAGGGAATAATGGAATTGGAAAATAACCATTTGGTTTCTGCCATTATAATAATTGTTTCAGGCAGAAAAGCACCAATAGATGCTAAAACCAATAGGTGGGCGAATGTTTGATGAAAAACGGAACATTTGTCTATAGTCTCAGAAAATCTTCCCACAAGATAACTTTAATTGAAAAGGGAAAATAGTAACTCTGTAGAAATTTGGCAGATATCACCTTAAACAAGTGATCAAAGTTAACACCACCAGTAATGGGACAAAATTACGCATCATCTGGCTCTTGATCTGAAGCTCTAAGACAAAACATTGGTTCTGTGGTATTCTTGCCCAAAGTACATAACCTAAATTTAATCATGAGATGACATCAGGAAAACCAAGATTGAGAGACATTTTCCAAAATAATTGGCCTGAAATTTTTTTAAAAAATGTAAAGTTCATAAAACATAAAGTGACATCAAGGAACTATTCTAGATTGAAGAAGACCCAGGATATTTGACAACTAAATGAAAGCTATGATTCTAACTTGGATCATGTGCCCAAGACTTTTGGTCTTTCTGTTATAAAAGGCACTACTGAAACAATTGAAATTTTGCCTAAGATCTGTAGATCATTTTTTACAGTATTAATTACCACTGATTTTTATAATTATACTGTGATTATATATAGGCATACCCTATACATAAATTTTTAGTAAATGTATATTTGCACATTTAAGGGTAAGTTTGCATTATGTCTGCAACTTATTCTCCAATAACTCAGAAAAAAATTAATAGTGTGTGCCTGGGGGGCTGTGTGTGTGCATGTGTGTGAGAGAAAGCAAATGTGAAAAAACAATAGCATTTGAAGAATCTCAATGAATACATATGGATATTTGTGCAGCTTTTTTGTAAGGCTGAAATTATTTAAAGATAAAAGCTAAAAAAATAAAAAAGTAAAAACAAAATATGAAAGGTACATCATCTGAGATTGACAATACTTAATCATCCTGCTTTTAAAGATTCAATTTTTTGACCTCCTCAACTTTGTTATTTTAAAAGAAAGTTTTACAGTCTTTTGAAAAAGTCTTAAAAATAGACAATCTATCTCATCTTACTAAAAGGAGTCCTCTGACGTCTAAATTATATATACAGCAGCACACACATATTCTATAAATCTATAATTTATCGGCACTGGTCTGTCTACAACCTTCACAATGTGCCTTCAAGATCCATATTGCTAATGGCACAAGTTCCCAGAATTGCATTTCTGGACTTGCCCGGAAACTTTGGCTCAAATTCCTCTTGCTTATTTCAGACATCCCACAGAAACTAATAGCAATGGATAAAGCACAGGATAAAGAATAGGACTGAGCTTCCTTGCCTAAGAAGTTCTGATGAATTACTCCTGTTGGTCTTGGATCCCGGGTGGCTCAGTTGGTTAAGCATTCAGCTCTTGATTTCAGCTCAGGTCATGATCTCACAGTTCCTGAATTCAAGCCTCACATTGGGCTCTGAGCTGACAGCACGGAGCCTGCTTAGGATTCTCTCTCCCTCTCTCTCTCTGCCCCTCCCCTACTCATTCCCTCTCTCTCTCTCTCTCTCTCTCTCTCTCTCAAAAATAAAATAAACATTTAAAAAAATAAAACTATGATCATTACCATATATGAATAAATGTCAACACGGACGAGAGGCAATATAACAACATATTTTTCTCCTTTTATAGAATAGCTTCCCTAAAGATCATCATTGGAAACCTTAGAGGGAAAAGTAGCAGCTTGGTATAGGGGAAAACCATGAAGTGTGAAGTCAAACAAATCCTTATTTAAATTTGGGAAAATTATTTAACCCATTTTGAATATCAACATACTTATCTATAAAAAAAACATGAAAAATAATCATTTTAGGGAGGGGATATTTCAAAGAATAAATAAGCTGAGGTGTGGAATGTGCTACATACTTTCCATTTTTGCCTCCAGATCTCCTCTTCATTTTTCTCCACCCTACTTTGTGTCCTAGAAAACTGATCTCAAGAACTACATCAACCAAGATTCTTTGCTTTGGGCTGCCGGATGGCTTCAAGCTGTGGCATAGTCTAGAGATTAGCAGTTACTAAGAGAAAGAGGTGTGGTACTGATCCCTCCATTTCCCACCCTGTGAAGCTAGTGTTGGGCAGTGGCTACATGATTCTCTCTGAGGTAGTTTCCAATGGACAACCCTTCTTCTGTAGATAGAGCTCTCACAGGTTAGGGCAACCTTTCCCTGGTTCTACCACTCTGTCTCACAACAATGATGTTATCTTCCCACTATTGCTCTTCCCAGAGTGCCTCAGTATCCTTTATCAGTTACCTTACTCTTGCCTTTGTGAACAGTCTCTTCATTGAATCTCCTTAATCACTCCCATGTCATGTGCCAGCTGTTTGCCACTAGCATATAGACTGATTCAAGAATGATTTTGCCACTCAACGGAGGCCAGTTTTACAACCATTACTTCATCTGTCTTGGCTGTAGTCAAGTTTAAGAAACCTCACACCAAGGGAGGGACAGGCTCTCTACTTGCTTTTTGAAGTTAGAAAGAGATTCCAGTTATGATACTTGAACTTTTGAATAACAAAATTATTTATTCTTGTGTTCATATGTAATATGCTATTTATTAAGGATTACCAATAATTTTCCTCAATATGTTCTATAATAGCCTCAGGCAAAAAGGGGAAAGAAAAAGAGAAAATAGGTTTTATATAGTAATACTTTATGATTATTGACCTCCCAGAGGGATTTCATGTCTATGATCTTACTTGTTTTCTTAGCTTTTACTTCAATAGGTCGTATAATGTCTGAAACCCATCTCAATTTGCTCCTTGTTCCTGGCATTTTCCCTCTTTTGCATCAAACATCTGGGAGCATTTTACAAGGCTTTCCTGTAATCTGCCAAACTATGCCCACATGTGTCTTTCAGAAGCCTAATTTTCTCCACCCAGTAATTGGTCAATGCAGAGAAACAAAGTATCACTTTATTTTACATAATGGCACTATGTAAAATGATTCACTAATTTAGTGCTGAAAAATAATAATCACAAGTTGGAAGATTTAAAAACACATGTGAGAAGATAGCACCCAGGGAAATCTGTGCTCTTAGTGCATACACAAGCTCACTCTTGCCCCCTGCAGTCTGCTGAGGGACAAAGAGTATTTTGTAATTAGCCTTGTGTTTTGCTTGTAAACTTTAGCTGAAATGTTCATTTACCTTATAAGGAACTGTCAGTACCTCCAGGAATACACCACACAACAGTATTATTTAGAAACAGTTTTGCTTCCACATCACGTAACAAATATGTCTTTGTTCTTCCTCTGTCTTTACTTCTTGTTAATAGAGAAAATTGTCTAGAAAAAAATGCAGCCTACAACTTAATATGGATTACTACATTTTGTACTTCTTACAATTCGCAATAAATGTCTATAAAAAAGAAAGATACAGCAATAGATAATGTTTTTTTCCTAGATAATAATTTTCAAAAGTAGAATGCCTAATAAATTGGACAAGCTTACCTTATCACCCACCGTTTCATATTACTAATGACATTGCTAAGAAAACTTCCCTTGAAGAGCCCTACAATTCAGCACCCATGCTGCTGGACAGTACCCTCTCAGCAAACACCTAAGTAAAACCACTCATGGATGAAAATGGAGGAACTAAGATCTCCATATGCCAAAGTCTTCCACATCCCCTCCATACACTCTACTGAAACTACTCTTCTCTGCCTTAAAACAAACAAAAACTTTGTCCACCTAATGGTACAAAATAAATTGTCAAACAAATCTCAAGTCCTTGCCAAGCAGCCACACTTCAAATCTACCTCTGCAGTGGGGTACTCATATCAATAAGGAATTTAGGGAAGAATCAGGGTTTCAGCTATTTAAAAAGGTGCACCAACTAAATCTCATTTCAAATTAATTAAATAAAAATGAGTGGATTTTTTTTTTTGTTAATACAATGATACATTTTAATTTCTATCTCAGAGTTGGTATAGATTCTAACTATGCTATCATCCAAGTAGCAATTCACATTCCTAAGTCTGTCCTACAAAACAAAGCCTTTTACAAATATGTATGTGCCTTAAGTCAGTAAGGGCTCATTCTATCTTTGGGCATGTCTGACCATCAGATAGCTCTTCCTAAGCAAACCAGGCAATGTCAGATATTAATAGATAGTAGGTCCCTACTTCTAGTCAACCCAAGACTAGCTTTAATTTCTTTTTATTAGGGAACTATCTGAAGACAGTTAACATTCTTCTACCATTTATTATGTGCACTACTCTTTTGCATCACTCTTCACATCATTATACATGCCAGCCACTGAATGCATTTCCATTTTTGAGGCTCAAGAATGTACTATAATACTCTAGGTTTTGTGTTGACAAGGGGAAAGCAGAAGGAAACACTTCTCTATCTCATTCTAGATTTTATATTTCTACCAAAGCCACTGAATTGTCACTTTGGCAGGTGTAGCACACTGAGTCTTATTAAGCTCACTGTCAGCAACGACTGCCACATAGACAACTTGTACTCTTCCACAGGGTGTGCCCTTGGTTGGGAGCTCTGTGAGCAGCATTCATCTTTATCTAGTTTCATCATTTGAATGCCATCCACCATTTCAATCTGTAAATGTATTTTAGGATATCAATTATAAATCATTATGTGCAATAGATTCACAATGTGCATTTGAAGTAATAGGTATCCTTTCAAATCTCCTTTCCCACCTTTGAAATCTGTTCCTTCTTGGCAAGTTTGATTCTATTCTCTTTCTCCTCCTCCCCCTCCTCCTCCTCTTCCCCGTCCTCCTTCACAGTCTGACTATCATTCAGAAAGGAATAATCATTATTTCTATAAATAGAACTAAGTGCTTTATTTTTTTAATGCATACGACTGTGGAATGGGACAGGATTTAAGGTAAAGCCACGAATATAAATTCCTATTCAGGTTGAAAAATACCCATTAATCAGCATACCCTGAATATATTCCTTCAACTAATAACAACTTCCTTGAATTATGCTATTATTCAGCCCACAGGTCTCCATATTTTCCCATACACATAAAATGAAAGGCTTGGCAAAGATTTATTTGTTCATTTATTTATTGATTACCTCCTATGCATCAGGCATTGTTCTAGGTGCTAAGAATATAGCTTTAAACAAGACAAATAAAGTTCCTTTGCTCATGGATTGTACATTCTAGCTGGGAGAGACAGATGATACTAAATTAAAGGTGTCATGGTAGTAGGGACTGGGAATGCTACTTTAGGCAAGGTGGTTATGAAAAGTCTTGCTGAGATGGTGAAATTTAAGCTGGGATTATGACATTTAAACTGAGACTTGAATGTCAGAGAGGAGCCAGCTATGCAAGGTCTATAGGAAGTGCATACCGGGCAGAGGAAACAGCTAGCGAAGAAATTGTAAGTTAGGACTGATCCACCTTGGGCTGTTAAAGAAACAGAATATCTAGTTTAAAGCCAAGGTAAACAACTTATTCTACATTGCTATGATCTACTGGCTAGTAACCATATCAAAATGAAATCAAATCAGATTAGAACTTGTACAAATCTCAAAATTGTTATGCTGATTGAAAAGAAGTCAAAGAGGGGAAAGAGTACATATTGTATAATTCCATTGTACATAACATTCTAAAACTACAGACTAATCTTCAGGGACAGAAAGCAAATCAGTGGTCATCTGAGTGATGGACAGATTACAAAGGGATTCAAGGATATGGTGGGAAGTGGTGGGAATGACTGCAATTTTTGTTGTGATGGTTTCATGAGCATATTTTTGTATGCCACAACTCATCAAATTCCATATTTTAAATATGTGCAGGTAATTGTACATCAATGATACCTCAATAAAGCTATAATAAAATCAAATGCTTGAACATTTTCTTTAATAAGGAATACGTGGTAGTTCCCAGATATGCCCAGTTTGTTTTCCAAGTAGTTAACAAACCTCCCTTGATAATACAACCTGTGCTTTCCTGATACCTACATCACATGTATTTGCCTGTATTGAAAAGACTATACCTCTTTCTCAGTGTCGAGCAGTGAAAGAATATTTTGTCTAACCTCAGTTTGCAAACAGGTCTCCTCGAAGATTTTGGACAGGAGATACAGGATCTAATTTGCATATAATTTCAGAATTGCACTTTAATTCAGCCAATCCAGAAACCCTGAACTCATTTAGAGTAATTTATATATATATATATAAATTTATATATATATATATATATATTTAGTATTGTGTGTATATATAATATATGTGCATATTATATATACAATATATATTGTATATATAATATACATTAGACACACGCACACACAGATGTTCTTTCTTGGCAAGTTTGATTCTCTTTTCCTTTTCCTCCTCCCCCTCCTTTACTCCTCCTCCTCTTCCTCTTCCTCCTTCTTGGTCTAAAGATCATTCTTTCCCCCCTCCCCCAACATCCTTCTTTATGCAGTGAAGAAAGAAGCATGCCATGGGTCACAGAAGACCTCCCTCCATCAATTACCTGCAACATCAAGAGGTGTGCCTTCTCTTTAGCTAGATTTATGCACAAAATATAACTAGAATGTTTTGTTCCTCCTTGTACTGGTTTTATAAATTCTAACCTCTTCAGGAAATTGAATGTCTCGGACATTATTCTTATTTCTGTTGCTAACAAAAGTTAGAGGAAGGACTTGGGGGATTGTCAATGGAGTTAGTAACAACTATTCTTCTGGGTGTAGGGGAGCTCTGTATGAGATATCTGTCACTAATACCAAGAGGTTATTTTGCATACCTGGCTGCCTAGGTGTATGCTTATGTTAGCCTCTCACCATTCTGGGCTCCATCTATGGGCTCTCACATAGTGGTTATAAACAGAGATAGAAACACTTGAAAATAGTGAAGAATTACACAAATTAAAATCACTGTAATCATTCTGTACATATTGGGAGCTCAACAGAAACGTGCATATTTAAGAATTACCATTGTTCTATTCCATGGGAACTTGTGAAACTAATTTAGCTTAATGCTTTACTCTGATGGCAGTCATACCTCTGCTTTGAAGCCATAGTTTTGTCTATTTGAAAATTACAATTTTTTGGAATCACTCATGACTATACTAAAAAGTATTACCTGGTACAGCCATATCATCATTCTGTCATTTCTCTCTGGTTCTTCAAGGTTTGGGGTTAGATTTTACCAACCTATTACTCAGATTTGTTAACAGAAGAGGAGAGACAATTATTTCCAGGGAAGAGAGGGTGGGCATTTGTAGTAGATGAATGTGGGGACAGCTGATATCTGAGGGGCTTTCAGCATTCAGGCAAGTCTTAGCCACCTTCTTTGTGGCTACAGGCCACAGAGGTAGGTGAAAACAGTTTCTTCGGAAGCACTCCAGCAGACCCTGCAGAGGGCATGTCCTGAAAGTTCCTGAGATTCCCAGCAGCTTCTCGGTGGGCTCTTGAAAACCCCTAACTTTGCTATTGAACGTTCACAGACCACAGAGTCCTTGCCCTTTATCCCCAAGGCTTTCCAATTATTTAATAAGCTTCTCATTCCCTTTATGAAACATTCAAATTTAGAATTTATAAACTGCAGCTTGTTTTCCTGATAAGGTAAACAAGTACAGATACAGGTAGGAACCAGTTAAAAACAAGAGATCAGATTTTATAAAACCCTATGGTTAAAACTGGTATAGTGGTTAAACATGCCAGTGTTAGCACCATCATTTACAAGTAATTTTAGGTAAGTTATTTAAGCTTTCTGTGCTTCAGGTTCATCTGTATAAAATGAGGTGAAATAATATTTACCTTTTAGGATTATTTGTGGGGATTAAAAAACTCCTGTATGGATAAATACTTAAAATGGTGCTTAGCATATGCTAAGCAATCAATAAGCATTGTTTATTCTTATCAGTGGTTCCATGAACAGCTTTTCTGATGGGGACACTCAATTCCCTGGTGTCTATTTTCCCACTACACTAATGCCTGAGTGTGTAAACTATAGCTCAGACTGGACTGCAAATCACCTGTAGTTCTGGGTGCTTCACTGGTAGGAAGCAGACACCATTCCACTTCTCTAAGGCCTTACCAAGAGTTAGATCAATCCTTTCTAAGGCAAGCCTTCAATCACTGATATTAGGTAGACCTAAATGACAATTGCATATCCTTTGTTTGGAATGAGGAGAAGTGGCTTTGACTTTCTCTAGGTCATTCCCATGTAATTAAATACATGAAGAACAAGAACAACAACAAAGCTGCAATAGCTGGTTATGCTTCATGGCTTTGAACATTTAGTGGGTAAAAGGTCAATGAAGTTGAGGCTGATCTGGATGGATGCTTCCCCACTATAGAGGATGCTGTGATGTTGGCAATGAACTCAAAGGGGCCAGATCTCTGGTTAAGAATGTTGATTTATTGATCGAATTTCATGGCTTCAGCTTTCCCCTTTGTATTGGAGACTGCTTTATGGGTTAAAAAAAATAATTCTCAATACATTTCAGGTAGAAAAAGAAGAAATTTGAATTCAGTCATCTGTTTGTGAATCATGAATCAGTTATATAGTAGTGACTTGGCCTTTATCAAACATGCAATATCTTAAGACTCTATTCATCTATGAGATAACTACTACTACTACTATTGACTTCCTAGGACTTGCCTTACTTAAGATAATACATATCAAATCCTTATCACACTCCTGGGCACATGCTATTCTATTATCACTATTCTACCCTTCACTATATTTATTTTGTCACACATTGGCAAAGCACAGGGAGCCAGTTAGCCTCCCCGATTCAAAGCCACATAACAAAATGATGAATACCAAGTCATCATGAACATATTGGCTCTAATTTAGTTTCCATTCCCATTGCCCTAGGACCATACTGGCTTATGTTAAGTTATCTCCATTTTCCAGTAGACTCATCTCTCACCACAAATAGAATTGCTAAGTCTGGGATGAGCTATCACATGACTAAAGAGATTTTTTGCTTTCCTAGGACATACTTGAGATCTGGGTTGGACAAACTCATCTAAAAGGATTAAAGTGACCAAGCAGATGTGAGTCATGCCTCCTTTCTCCTGAAGCATCCAACTCTGGGAACAGAAAACAGTACATGCTGTGATTCCTATTAAGAATATTTAAGACCCCCTTTTAGTGGGCCACCTTGCACCTGATTCTTACTTTGTGTTGGATGACTGCTTTGACATCCTTCCCCACCATGTAATTTTCCCCAATATTTGTGATATCTCCTTTTGAACATACTTCTTTTATCTTTATTTTATTGTCTTTTTTTCTCATCAATATTTATATCTCCTTTCTGTTACCTGTGCATGGTTAAGCTTCTGTCTCTTTATTATCTATCCAGTAGGCATCAAGATAAAATTTAATTTTCACTCAATCTCATACCAGCTTTGTGCCATTTAGCATAATTCAACCACCCTGCAGTTGCAACCTTACTACCCATGTTGGAATAGGAAGATGTCAATGGCTGTAGCCTTGAAAATAAACATACCATATTAGAGCTAAAAGGAATTTAAAGACCTATAATTTGGAAGCTAAGAAGCCTCAGAGTAAAGAAGGTAAGCCACCTCCCCAGAAGCACAGAGTCGGCTGTCAGCAGCAATACCCACAACTGAGCTACCTGACATCTAAGCCACATGACTTAAGAAAAACTATGCTGGGTACAAAAGTGAGGCTTTATGGGAACTTGTGGGACACCAAAACTCAGGATAGACTATTTCCTCTTGGATGGAGTGGATGTGCCTGGGTTTCTTTACTTGGTTCCCTCCTAAGAGAGGGGAGTTGGACACCTGGCCAGGATAAAGAAATCAGGCAAAACACAGAAATGTTCTCAGAATCTTAAAAGCAGACTTCTTCCTTCTGCATCAGATTGATCTACATCCAGGATCTTACAAACCAAAAATGTAAACTTTCTATGATATCTTGATATCTTGTTTTAAATATCATGACCTGATTTCTTCTCCTGTGATGCAGTTTCCTCCCTCCTTCCCTTCTTTCTTCCCTCCTTCCTTCCTTCCATCCATTTGTCTGTCCTTTCTCCTTCTCTCTTTTCTTCATTCCTCCTCTCTTTCTTCCTTCCTTCCTCCCTCCCTCCCTCTTTTCCTTTCTTATCACTCCTTCCTTCCTCTCACTGCTTTTATTGAATCCATAGTTTGGTTTCGCCCTACCAGTTTACTGCCGGTAAACTAACTCTTACAAGTGAAGTGGCTTTGAACCCCAAGATCTAGCTCCTTGTAAGGGCCATGGTATGAGGGTTCGTGGGGTTACAACAAAGCCAAAGTCAACATTAAGAATAAACAAGAACAAGAACTATTTCAAAAATTAATGAAAAGCTATTGAATTAACTTAAGCCACCCATGCCAAGCTATTTGCAGCCTTTTTGAATAAAAACTGCCTCTTGTATTTGGGAGAATTTCACAGGTTTTTATTTGCCTTCCATTTTTAGAACTAACAAAAAAGACAAGGACTGCATAGGCTGAAATTGACATAAAGAGTAGGAAGAGCAAGTTTCTTGACTGAAACCCTTTTCCAGGGACTGGTAGCCTATTTTATTTTCAGGTATTTATAGATTCATAGGCAAGAGACCAGCTGTTCATGTGGTTGAGCCTGAGGCAGAGGTGAAAGATATCCCCAGTGTTGACTGGCAAAAGGTAAATCACTTAACTACACCTAGTGAGTCACTTAGACTTCCTGGGCTCCCCTGGAATCACTCGTAAAATAGGATTTCTTTTAGGTTAGCTTCCATGGTTATTAGGTGCTAACATTTTGCAAATAGCAAATGCAATATGAAGAAAATGCATTTTGACTCCTCTCTGTCTGCAATCTCTTTCATCTTTGTCTTTGGAATTCCTCTCTCCATGGGTAGCGATGCATTCCACCTACAGCAACACACATTCCACCCATGATGACATTGATTTCCCGGAATACTATTAAAACAATCAAGGGATATTTCTGGGCCAAAATGACCCAAGTCATTCAGATTTTTAAAAACTTACACACAAACACACACAGACATACGTACACCCAACACATCTTTTTGGTGACTGTACAATGCAAGAAACTAATAATAGGGTTATATTGGATTTAGGTTATATACTTAATGGCCCCCAACTCTTGGAGTTAGATGGATTGGCTTCAAAAGCCAGCAGTCTCTTCTAAGATTCATGACATTTGGCAAATCTCTTAAACTCCACAAAACTTATTTTCTTTGTTTGCAAAAGGGGATGCTAATTATAGCATCACAAAGGATTATATATATGATTGAGATAATAGTTTAAAAATGCAGCATCTGATTCATGGTAAGGCTCTAATGAATGTTTGCTATTATATATATATATATATATATATATATATATATACATACATACATATACATACTAATCATTTTCACAGTTTCATACTCTACTAGAAAATTAATCAATAATGGTTTTCTTTTGCTTCTTAGTACTGCTAAGAATTTGGGTTGTTTAAATTTATTTGGGATAGATGTATCATTGCTATAAATATCTATACATTAAATATTGTTCTCTGTTAAATTAATCTTCTTGAGGGATATACAAGCTGGAAATATAGGACTTAATGGCATTGAGTTTTTTATGGACCTTCTTATGAGTTGTGAAATTCTTCTCCAGAGGAAAGTAAGCCAGTTTACAGACAGCTGTATGATATTACTAAATCTCTTTTCTCATAGACACACTAACATTCTTCTTTTTTAATTATTTTTATTTAATTATTATAGAAGGATCAGCATAAAATCATAACAAAAATATTTGGATTTGCCTTTATCTACTAATAGAATTGGGTTTTTTGTTGCTGTTTTCCCAAGATAAGATTAGCATTTCTTCCTGGTTAGTTCATTTTTCTTGACCCATTAGGGAACTGTGCATGGTTAATGTTTTAAACAACATGTGATATTCACCATCTCAAAAGACTCCCCCAGGCTAGGTCCCATTCCAACATTCCCATCTTTGTAATCACTGGGCATTTCTTTGCCTACAACTATGGAATGAAATTAAAACCATTCTCAATTATTAGGTATCATGGGCTACTTTTTCAAAAATTTGAATACATTTATGGTGACAGAAGACAAGAGAAGAAAGATATTATCAGAGTTTCAATGTAACTATAATTTGCAATCCTTTGTTTGGATATAATGATACCTTTTGATTCTCCCCATTTCCAGATTTCCCATTTTGGCCCATAGACATTCGTACTCCACTTTCTGTCCCCATCCATTCTCTCTAATGGAGGAAGAATAACATGAAACTGGTGATTTTGAGAGAGATGCTGACTGAGCTTGAGCACCCCATGGCCCCCTGTGCTCATTTTCTCCCTGCAGGACCAGACTCAGGTGCACCCATTGCTCCTCTGCACGAGAAGCTTAGCAAGGCAGACTCTAACCCTACAGCTTTAGGTGAAGAACTTCAATTCTGGTGGGGCCAGGACTCTCATTACCAGTAATAAAGCAGTTATGTTTTATTTCAACCTACCTAGCTCCTGTGCTCTATTTTTTATTTGATTTGGAATTCATGAGAGAAGAAAGAAGTATCATTCACTGGGCATCCAAAGGCCCAGACAGCTTAGTATTTGTAGTCATTAAACATCAAGGATGCACAGTCACACTACCTGGTTCAACCACTAAAATGCTTCTTGCTAGCTGGGCAAATGGCAAGTTATATGGCTTCACTGAGTTCCAGTTTCTTCATCTGTACAGGGAAGATAATAATTATACATACCTCAAAGAACCCTTGAAAGTGGAGATGGCAAACTATGGCTCACTTGGACCAATCTAGTCCATTGCTTATTTTTGTAAATAAAATTTTACTGAAATACAACCATGCCTATATATTTACATATTTTCTATGGCTACTTTCATGCTACCACAGTAGAGCTGAGCAGTTGCAAAAGAGACCATATGGCCCACAAAACCTAAAATATTTTCTGTCTCTTTACAGAAGAAGTCTGCCAACCCTTGGTTTAAAAGATAAAACAAGGAGAGGTATGGCTGCAAAATGCATAGCACTGTACATGAAAAGCATAAATGTTTATTATGTTTTATCTGTTATTATCTATAAAAGACAGGATGTCTTAGTGATCAAGAGTACTGGTTCTTTACCAAGATGACCTGGTTCAAATCCCAGTTCTACAATTTACCAACCCTGACATTTTAGTCAAGCTACATAGTCTTTCTGAGTCACAATGTATTCATCGGTACACGGAGATAATAATGCCTACCTTGTATGGTTACTGAAATGTTTAAATGAGATTATACAGGTAAATTGCTTAGGAGAGTACATCATCACCACAACTGTCATTAATTTCCTCCTACAGAATTCCAAAATATGAACTTATTTTTAATACTAGTTCATTGATAGTATTAAATCTCAATTCATATTTTCACTCAGAAAATATTAAGTGACCATCTTGAGACAGTCAGAGTGTATCCAGAGATGCATATAACTTTTCATATCCTACCTCCTTAGCTTCCCCAACTCTGTGCTCTTGGATAAAAGCAAAAATACTCTGAATTCTTGAGGAAAAAAACACCATCTAAATCAGGTTACTTCACATAGAGGAACTATCAGCATCCAGTTAGACTACACAAGATTTTAAAGACTATCCAAAGCCTGGATTATCATGCAATTATGAGTCTTGACAGAGTTCTCAGATGAGTAAACAAGCGATGACGAAATAGAAGTTGAAAGACAAGGAGGGAAGAATCATAACAACGGGGCGGGTGTTACGTTCTGCAATGTACAAGGAGACAGACACCTCCTCAGTCAGCTGACAGAACAATTTTCACTTTGGATAACAACCAGCCATGAGAAACAGAAGCCAGCCTGACACAGAAAATTCAAGAAAAATGGAATCTCTGAAACACTGAATGAAAAAATTACAGGTTAAAATGGAACAAGAACTCGCTGTATTACAAATGTGAACAAGAGAAGCTGATGAGAGAAAAGGAAACAGAAGCAATGAAATCAAAACACATTATCAGCAAAGAGGAGAGTCATCCACAGAACATTAAATCTGTGAGGACAGGGTCGCCTGGGTGGCTCAGTCGGTTAAGCGGCCGACTTCAGCTCAGGTCATGATCTCGCGGTCCGTGAGTTTGAGCCCCGCGTCGGGCTCTGTGCTGACAGCTCAGAGCCTGGAGCCTGCTTCACATTCTGTGTCTCCCTCTCTCTCTGCCCCTCCCCTGTTCATGCTCTGTCTCTCTCTGTCTCAAAAATAAAATAAATGTTAAAATAATAATAAAAAAAAAAAAATCTGTGAGGCCAAACAGTTTCCAGAACTTGGTGAATGGGAATGAAGAAAAAGGATGATAAGGGGAGAAGAAAAGACAGATACGGAGGTTGGGAAGCAGATATCAAATATTCCAGAGAAGGAAAAATGACGATTTGGGATGGAATCACTGCCACCTGGTAATGGAAAGGCGTGTCGTAAGGTGACCAAGTGTTCGGATTCAAAATCAATCAAAAGGACCTAAATGTAACATAAGAAATATAGTTGATGTAGCATAGAATGTTTGTGTTAATGAACAAAGAAAACCAGTACAACTACTCAGGCAGGAGAAACAGGGGGTATGCAGAGGACAGTCGGGCTGAGGACTGTAGGATTAAATGGCAGAGTAAGCCATGCCTACATGGTGCAGTCAAACCTCCAGGCAGGCACAATGGGATTCCTGTGTAAAGGAGACAGAGATTCACATATATATTAATATGCCAAATACCCTTGATTTACTTTACCAAAAAAAAAAAAAAAAAAGCTTTTTTTTAAAGGTATTCTCTAGCAAAAATGTGAGATGAATCAACATGGAGAAAAAATAATGGGGACATAACCATACAGAATGGATAAAAATGAGCAATGCAAGTAATTAAACAAAATTGAATTTTACAGTGATTTGAATATGACTATAAGGCAATCTAAATGTCACAGATACTTCTCATACAGGAAAAGAGGAACAGAAAAATAATATCTTTGTTTCAAACAAATGGGAAACAAACGGGTTTTATAGACCATTTGTGTATGTTCAAGATGTTCAAGGATAAACCCTAGGAAATTTGAAGTGTTCCACATGATACAGCAATATACACCAAGCACAGATTTTACTCACTCAGAACTATAGGCACAAGCCCCCTCAATTCATATTAAAAACATCAATGTCTGTGATAAAATGATATTTTAGATCATAGCCAAATATAGTTTCCTTTGATTTTCAAGGATGGATGAAGATTAGTCTGTTATCATAATTTAAGACTTTATTAATTCATTAATTCATTAATGAATTCATTATAATTCATATAATTCATTAATAATCATTTTTATAGATACAAAAAATTGATAAAATTCATCATCCAATCTTGATTTTTTAATTAATAAGCTAAAAAACTAATTTATAAAGAAGACATTGAGCATTAATATCAAAACAACAGACATTTTACTTAATGTTCAAATGCTTAGGGTCATTCTCATTTTAAAGTTAGATTGACAGCAAGGATATCCATAGAATCACCATACTTTTTTTTTTTTAACTTAAAAAATTTTTTTTAATGTTTATTTTTGAGGGACAGAGAGAGAGACAGAGTGCGAGCAAGGGAGGGGCAGAGAGAGGGGAGACACAGAGTCTGAAGCAGGTTCCAGGTTCTGAGCTGTCAGCACAGACCCCAACATGGGGCTTGAACCCATGAAAGGCAAGATCATGACCTGAGCCAAAGTCGGATATTTAACCAACTGAGCCACCCAGGTGCTCCTTTTTTAACTTTTTTTTTTTAAGTTTATTTATTTTGACAGAGAGACAGAGAGAGTGATGAAGGGGCAGAGAGAAGGGGAGAGAAAGAATTCCAAGCAGGCTCCACACTGTCAACGCAGAGCCCAATCTGGTGCTGGAACTCACAAACCGTGAGATCATGACACAACCAATGGAGCCACCCAGTCGCCCCTAGAATCACCATCCTTAAATAATGTTTTCAAAACTCTAGCCAAGATTATAAATTAAAAATAAAATAGATATAACATCATGGTGATAACCACTTAGAAAAATATGGGTAAAAGACCCTTTTAAGAGTAACAAGAAAATTTAAAATATTAAGCTTAAAAGCCTATGATCATATATCCAGGAATCACATGAAAGGGTACAAAAAGAACCCCTACAATACTTTCTTTGTGAACATCAAAAAAGATCTAAGTAAGAGGAACAAAATACCAGATTTTGAAAAAGCAATATAGGCAAACAGTCAATAGACCAAAAAATCTATAATTTTAATGCAGTTTGAATTAAAATCGCAGTGGTTTCATTTTTGGCAGTTAACGACTCATTATAGGCTTCATCAGTGAAAATAAAGAAGAGAAAATAGCAAAGCACATTTTTAAACAAATATTAATGAGGTGGTGCTTGTAGCATTATGTATTTAAGTTACATGGCTACAATATTAAGGACTATGTGCTCCTGGCAGACAGACTAATGAAACAGAATATAACATCAAGAAAATATACCCAGGTACACGCATGTATAAATGCTATATAGCTAACTGACATTACTAACCACTGATGAAGGATGGATTATTTAGTAATTTCTAGGGCAAATGATTAGTAATACAGAAATATAAAACTATTCAATGGTAAAAAAAAATGGAAAAGAAATTATAATATGTAAATAGCCTTATTATAAACATACATACCTCAGTATAGTAAAAGATAACACACTTTTACAGTAAATCATTATTTAACTAATTATTTGAATTATGAATTATTCATTATTAGACCGAGGTAGGAAGGTTATCAAAGCTAAAATAAACAAAGAAAAAAATGGATGCACATATCCACAAAAAACAAAAACATCCAAATTCAATTCATTTTCACCTAAAAATGGCAAAGATTTCAATGCAAAAGCAACTGGTGTGTCTAGAAAATATGTAGGAGAAAATCTAAATGGCCTTGGATGTGGTGATGACTCTTTAGATACGACACCAAAGGCATGATCCATGAAAGGAATAACTTATGAGCTCAATTTCATTAAATGTAAATACTTCTGCTCTGGGAAAGATACTGCGAAAGAGAATGAGAAGACAAGCCACAGACTGGGAGAAAATATTTGCAAAACACACATCTAATAAAGGACTATTATCCAAAATATGCAAAGAGCTCTTAAAATTCAGTAAGAAGAAAATAACCTGATTAAAAAATGGGCCAATGACCTTAATAACACCTCACTAAAGAAGATAGACATAAATCTGGTAAATAAGCATATGAAAAGATGTTCCACATGGCATGTTGTCAGGAAAATGCAAATGAAAACAATCAGATATCATTGTACACCTATATGAATGGCCGAAATCCAGAACACTGACAAGGCCAAATGTTAGTGAGGCTATGAACAGTACGAACTCTCATTTGCTGCTGGTGGGAATGCAAAATAGTACAGCCCTTTCAGAAGATGATTTGGTGGTTTCTTACAAAACTAAACATGCTCTTACCATACGATCCAGCAATCACACTCCTTGGTATTTACCCAAAGGAGCTGAAAAACTTATGTCCCCACAAAATAGGTATACAGATGTTTACAGCAGCTTTATTCATAATTGCCCAAACTTAGAGGCAGCCAAGATGTCCTTCAGTGGCTTGAATGGATGAATAAACTGTGAGTCATCCAGACAATGGAATATTATTCAGTGCTAAAAAGAAATGAGCTATCAAGCCATGAAAAAGACATGGAGGAAACATACATGCATATTTCTAAGAGAAAGAAATCAGTCTGAAAAGGCTATGTACTCTATGGTTCCAATTATACGGCATTCTGGAAAAGGTACAACTAGGGAGACAGTAAAAAGATCAGTGGCTGCCAGGGGGTAGTGGGGAAAGAGTAATGAATCGGCAGAGAGTACAGAGGACTTTTAAGGCATGGAAACTACTCTGTATGAAATTATAATGGTAGATACACTTGTCCAAATCCACAACTATAGAACACCAAGAGCGAACCCTAAGGTGGACTTTGGACTTTGGATGATAATGATGTGTCAGTGTCAGTACATCAATTGTCACAAATGGACTACTCGGTGGGGGATGTTGATAACAGGGGAGGCTGTGTGTGTCTGGGGCAGGGTGTAGATGGAAAACCTCTGTACTTTCAATTTTACTGTAAAGCTAAACCTATTCTTAAAAATGAAGTCTATTTTTAAAAAAAAGAAAGAAAACCAGTGTTCAGAAAGTTACAGAAAAGGGACCTTTCATACATTGTTGTTAAGGATGTTACATATTTGTTTAGGTGAAAAAAGTAATCTAATTTTACCAAAACATTGACAACAGTTCTCTATTAAAAGCAGGGTGATTAAAGTCAGGTATATGTTATTTTTGTGTGTGCTCTCCAAAATATAATTTAATATGATTTACCAAAATACAATTTTTTATATAATTGAGAAAGGCAAAACTATTTTTAAATAAAAATCAAGTACCTTTTAATTATTAAAAATATAATTATGTTCTCTAAAGTCTATGACAGATTTTTATTTGTTTAGTCTTGCCTCATCAAACTAAAGAGAGGACAAAATGAACTTGTCCTGATGCTCGGGGGAGCCCAGGTTCATGTCACAGGGCTATCATTTGGGAGAATAAACTAGATATGGAGCTATAGCCAGGCACAGCTCAGAAATTCTGAGCTCTCTCTGTTATTAATGGAGGGACAAGTGGAGATAGGGGAGCTCAGCTGAGAAAGGCAAGAGGCATTGGAGGGATACAAATCGAGATGAACAGTGGCTGACTCGGCAAAACTGTTAAGTGACTTTGCAAAAGACCTGTCACAATGGATAAACGGCGCCTCCTGAAGAAACAGCTTAGCATTCCTGCAATGTGCGCGCAATTATTTCTGGGGATAAGACTGAGAAAAAGGAGGAAGGAAGAGGAGAGGAAAGATCAAAAGACGCCTTAAGGAGTCTGCAGACGTTTCTTAAATGAGCAACGGGGAAGGAGAGAAACTGTAAAAGACAAACCAAAACAAAGAGCGCAATGCACCATACTTCTTTTTACGCTTCGGCCACTGGGCAAACATCCACCATTTCTGCTCTTTCTCTGCCCATGAAAAATGGTAAGTTTCTCTGTAGATGTTGACTACACTCTACTTGTTTTTATGGTAAATGAAGTATGAAAACTATTGTCAAAAAACCATGGTGTTTGCAGTGTAAGGCCATACTTTGTCTTCCCTGCACGTTACTCCCGGGGTTAACACTTTCTGTGGGGCCTAAGAGATTCCAAATACGATGTCCTCAGATTTCTTTACGACTGACTTTTAGGCAAAAACCCACCCTTCTTTCCCCCCTAGTATTTCCTTCTGTGCAACTAAAAAAGAATCTTCCCAAAGTATATAACCCTGTTATACAGAGCACACCCAGGGAAACGTCGGTGGGGAGGAGGGTGGCTGAAATCTCCTCTTTAAAGCATATGGAGGGTAGTGTTGACAAACATTAGTTATGCTCTTTGTATTATAGTAAGATCCCTGTTGCTAACAAAATCCCTAGGATTTGCTTTGCTCTGCTGATTACTAGAGCTCATGACTGAGCCCTATTCATCAGAAACTAATCAAAGGGTACTCAAACAGCCTGTTGCTGATTGCAAACCAGTGGATTTTATTTTATTAAGTTCCCCTCTGTCATCCTTTAATGAATACACCCTTATTGGCTCCAATAAGGAGCCAATATCTTGGTCAAGATATTTTCAGGGTGATTTTCCTCTCAATCATGCAGTTTCCAGGTCCTTTGGGCAGGAACCATAGTTTGTTTTGGTCCAACTGCCTCAGTGAATAGGAGTGGATTAAGTCAATAACAACGTTTGGGTGAAACAGGCAAATTCCATCCCCCTGCTTGCCACCAAACTCTATGCCTCTTGAATGTAGTGTAGACCTACTTAAAACACACACATGAATCACATCCTATGTGTAGTATCTTGTCCTGGAGCTGCACCAGCCTAAGAAGGGCCAGAGGTCAGGGAAGACTTTAAGCTTTAGAACCCTTGGGATGGTTGCAACTGAACAATTAATAATCAGGAGTGTTGGGATGGCATGGAAGAATAAGTAATCTAATCTTCTTATGATAACCCACATGGCAGCTATTGTATTTGGAGCTCGACACCAAATTCTTTAGACTTGAATTAGAAGAGGCACTTCTTTGATAGATTTCTTCTTGTTCCAGTTTACAGGCAACTAATCCTCACTGCATTGGATCAAACAGACGGGCGCAATCAATTCAGGGAAAGCAAGCAATGCCAGGTCTGCTCAATCTTCTCTCAATGAGCAGCAGAGAAGAAAGTAGGGGGATAGGAAAGAAAGAAAATTCAGGCATGCCTGCACCCAAGATAGCTTAGCAAAAGATGAAAAGACAAGATGAAATATATATCCTGGCAGGTAGAAGTGCTTGCTGTCAGAGGGAGAGGCAGAAACACCACAGTGATGCCAAACACACCAAGCCTTGGGGCGCTGAGGGGTGTTGAAGGGAGTGGGGGCAGATGGCAGTGGTGGTGATGTCAAAACAAAAGAAATCAGGGGCAGCGTCTCGAGGGAGGAAAGAAGTCTGGATTTACTTAGGTCCCCATAGTCTATGATCTATAGCACAGTGTGACGAGCAAGTTAATTACTGCATTTAGGTAATTAAGTCTCAGAGAAACCAGTACCTTCCAAAGTAAAATTAATTTACACTGCTAGATCATTTTAGGCTTGACTGGCCATTTGGTGAGAAGTCACGCTGGAACCACAGCCTAACAATGGCAGGAGTAAAATGAATGAAAATGCACTAGAAATAAAATGGCACCTGTATTACTGGCTTTCTCTCTGCTTTTGGACATGAAGGGCATGATGAGATGCTTCCTCATTCACCAGTAGGTACTTCCTCCTCCAATAGCTCAACACCCCATCCATTCCCTGGCTCAACATATGGGCAATGACTTAGTCTTCTTTGACTCCTCTGACTTTTCTTGGTCCTCTCTCCTCTCATATGGCTATTATATCTTCCTTTCTTGCCCCTAAATCTATTTTTGTCAAGTCTAAAATATTTGTCCAGAGTAAAAGGCATCAAAAAGGCTCATATGGATAACGGTTCCCCCTCTCTTGATTCATTAATGTTCCTCACAGTCCTTGGAAATCTGTCATTCCCCTGCTATGGCTGTGAGTCAGGGTCTCCAGGCAAATGTATTAATCATCTTCAGGTGGTTCTTCTCATCATCTGAGAAGGAACAGTGCTACTTAAGAATGGGGAGAGGATACATTTCTTGTCCCCAAGTTCCTAAATATTGGCAGTGAGATTACCTTTATTTGCTGAGTAACAGGCTCCCAAATGATGCCTGAATAAACACATTACTGGCAGGCATAAGTATATGTAGATGCACATGTGTGTTGCTAAACTGCATCTTCTTTATCACAAGCAAAAGTTATTAATAATGCATGTTTATAACTGCATGTTGACTTATATATTCATTTACGTGTACAAGTAGGCAGCATCCTCCCTGTGTTCAGTAAGAACACAGGGAGTGAAGAACACAGGAAGTGAGAATGACCCTGAGTTTGGGTCCAATAGACTGTGACTGCCCCTACTTTCAATTGGCAGCTCCTCCATATTTTGTCCTCGTCAAAGACCCATAGGACCACATGGCTTTCATTTCTGAGATGTGCTGTGATCGGAACACCAAGGTCCAAATTCCCCTCACACCCCTGTGAGCATCTTACCGCTGGAGGTGGTGGTCCAGAGCCTCTTCCTCAGCATTCAGGAGAGTTGCTGCACAGGTCAGGAGCTGATGACTACAGCTTACAGATTTGAGTTCCAAGATGAGGAGACCCAAACAGAACATGGCTCCCATCTCCTCCAGTTCACTGGTTCCAAACTGTAGACCCTGCCAGGTAAACAAAACTATCAGCAGAGACTATGTAATGGAAACTGAGTCAAGACAATTTTTGAGATCCAGAGTGAGGGCTTCTGGACACTCGCCTATCACAGAAATTGAGAATTGATAGTATTTATCAGTCACTATCCAATGTGCTTTGTTGGGTGCTTTGTGGATTGGTGATTCTCAGTCTGCATTATGTGTCATTCAAGGTTTCCCAGAAAGACCCCCAAGGCAATAATGAGCTGGCAGGGGAACTGGAGGGCAAAGGGGTGGATAGAGTTCCCAGAGTCACTTCCCCTAGTTCAGTCAAAGCAGCAATGCCTCTATCTGTATTTTAAATTAAAAAAATTTTTTTTTAATGTTTATTTTTGAGAGAGAAACAGAGTGTGAGGCGGGAGAGGGGCAGAGAGAGAGGGAGAGACAGAATTCAAAGCAGTCTCCAGGCTCTGAGCTGTCAGCACACAGCCCGATGTAGGACTCAAACTCATAAGTGGTGAGATCATGATTTGAGGCAAAGTTGGACACTCAACCCACTGAGCCACCCAGGCGTCCCTCTTCTATATGTATTTTAAAAAGGGTTCTACTGTTGAAACAAAAGTTTGTGAACAATTGTACTAAAATCCCTTTCTCTCCCGTAAATCTGTCAATCAGTGAGAAGAATTAGGGGGATCCTTCATATACAAATACCAGAACTTAAAAACAACATCAACATCTGTTTAGCACCACTTATTCATTCGTGATGAGACAGTACATGAAAGCAAAGCCATGATGCATACTCATGCTATTATACCATGAACTGTCATATAATAATAATAAACAACCTTACAGAGCATTTACTAGGTACCAAATACTGTTTGAGCCCTTTCACATGCATTAACTCAATTAATAGTTACCAAAGTCCTATCACATAGGTATCGCCATTTCATCCATCACATACAGAAGGAGATTTAGAACCATGGAGCTGATACTTTATCCATGACCTCACAGCAATAGAGTCTAGACTTGACTGCTCACCAAAGTGCTATACTTAGATTAGGAAGGACTCTATTATGTGATGAAGTATAAAGTGCATGGTTTTCAAAATTAGATAGGGATTGGTTTTGAATCCTGACTTCAATATTTTCTGATTGTGTGATTTTGGACTTAATGAGCTCTATTAGCCTTGATTTTCTCATCTGAAAAATGAGATCATAATTCTTCCCTCCATATATTTAGACATGCAGTGACAAGGAATATTTGAGGGTGCACATAAAAGTACTGGTCAATATCAGCTCAATTTCTCTTTCTTTATTCCTAAATATGTTTTTAATATGACAGAATTCAATGTGGTCCTGAGTTCTTTATGTTTATAAACACATTTCATTTAAATAAAAGGGTATCAAAAGTTGAATATTATTTCTTAAATAGATTTTCATATCCAAATAGCAGTGATACAGAAGACAGAGATGTGATAGTAAATATTAAAAAAAGACTGGTCATAAGTATCACAAGGAAAAACAAAATTCCAAACTAGGAAATCATCAGGCTCACCAAAGAATTTCTAGGTAAAAGGATAAAAGAAAGTAGAATGTCTATTTCAGCTGTTTGACAATTTGATTTGCTGCATGTTTGGACACCTGTTTTCCTAAGGAAAGGAGACACTGCTTCAGAATTAAGGGAAATCTGCTCCTCCATAAACAACAGCAATGGGAGGGGAAGACAGATGTTTAACAAGTTACTTTTCTTAAGTCAATAGAAAAGATCACTGAACAAAGACAGAGAGAAATCTGTCTCTTTCCACGAACTAAAGTTCTAAGGTCTCATTCTTCCCCTGCACCCTGTTTTCCTACGTGCTTTTCTTTATTCTAGAATGGCCAGTTGGATGGGGAGTTATGAAGCAAAGGCCATGCCCTCCTCCTCAATAAGCCACCTCACTGGTGGCAAGAAAGAGTAGACAAGGAGAATATGAACAAAAATCCAGCCCCTCAGGCACGCAGCATGCCTGACACCTATGTGTAACCCTAGCGTCTACCAAAACACATAACAGGTCAAAAGAGGGACAAGTCCTTGAGGGCAACAAATCTCATAGCATGAGCCATATTGCTGGGTCAAGGGCAACACCTTCACACCAGTCAACTTCTGTAAACAATGGCCCAAATGACAGCATTTTTATAACACAAAAACATTTCTGTATCCCAAATATTGATCTATTTATCTCAGGCAATGGTTGGTATCATGAAAAAGACTTGCCCAGAAGAAACAGACTATTTATCGGCTGTAGGGTCTCGAGCAAATCACTTATTCCATTTTGCTCTCCATTATGAACCTCTCTTTACTACTCTACTCTTTTCACTCTCACACAGTATCAAAAATATTTGTTTATATGGAGAGTCTCCTCTCACCTCCCACACCCAGCCTGGAAATGAAATCCTCAAAGGCAAGAACTGAGCAGTGTCTGCCTCTTTACATTCCTGGCATAGAGCACATAGCCTGTTATATAGCTTATCCTCAATATATAATAATGGATAAGCAATGGCTCTACAGGGACGGATATGGAGAGGCTTGGATGAATTGTCTCTCGGATTTGTCAAGTGGAACTTCACTTTTTTGCATAGCAAGTATATGAATGCCTTTAATTATGTTCTCCCACTGTCAAGTGTCATGAGGATTTAAATACTTTATTTTAGTTTTGCTTCAGGAGATGCATTCACATCTCTGGATATGATCCAGAAAACAGGTAGATAAAATTTAGAAATTCTGATATCTACTTTGGTCAGTTGTCACAGGTTCTCAGTAACAAGTTTATAAATAAAGCTGGCTTTGGGTTTGTTTAAAAGTGAGGCTTATTGAGGCACCTGGGTGGCTCAGTTGGCTAAACGGCTGACTTCAACTCAGGTCAGGGTTCACCAGTTCGAGCCCCATGTTGGGCCCTGTGCTGACAGCTCAGAGCCTGGAGCCTGCTTTGAATTCTGTGTCTCCTTTTCTCTCTCTGCCCCTCCCCTACTCATGCCCTCTCTCTCTCTCTCTAAAAAAAAAAAAAAAAAAAAACAAAAACAAAAAACATAAAAAACATTAAATAAAAAGTGAGCCTTGTTAAAATAGAGACCCAACTCTCCTCTCCCTGTAGGCTTATATGTGTTAATTAGGATATTTTCCTCTACAGCCAGTAACAGGAAGACTGACTACAGTTGTTTAAACAAAATTGAGTTTTATTTTTTTATGCATAATAAGTTGGGGGTAGGAAGTTCATGGCATTATTTCAGAGGCCTAAGAAAATCAGGACTCTGTATCTGTCATTTTCTTGGTTTTCTGATCATGATTACAAGGTGGCTGCTGTAGCTCCCGCCAGCATATCAGCACTGAAGGAAGGAGAAAGGGAAATGGGGAAAGGAGGCACCAGCATATTTTTGCTTATATTTTCTTGGCCAGAGCTGTATAATAGAGCCAACTCCAGCTTTACAATAGTCTGGTAACTGAATATTTTAGATTGTTCAGTATCTTTAAAAGAGACAGGTAAGAGAGAACAGTGTTAGAAATGAGTGCTGAATAATTTTTTAAAAAGCGGGGTGAAGCCTAGGTGGTTCAGTTGGTTGTGTCTGACTCTTGATTTCGGTTCAGGTCATGATCTCATGGTTCATGAGTTCAAGCCCCATGTCAGGCTCGGTGCTGACAGTGTGGAGCCTACTTGGGATTTTCTCTCCCTTTCTATCTGCCCCTCCCCCACTTGCACTGTCTCTGTCTTTCTCAAAATAAATAAATAAACTTTTTAAAAAATGAGCATTGGGTGAGCCAACAATATCTCTCACACAAATATGCATATATTAATGTTACTAGAAAGTATAGTTCTCTATCTATGCATCATGTTTGTAAGCAAATCTCACTGACACAATTCATTACATGTTTTTTAGAAACTTTTTGATCATCCACCTCAAAATAAGTTGAATTCACAAGTACATTTGACTCTGAAATTCTCTACTACCCTCATCATCACATAATTTTTAAATAGCATACATATGGGAAGAATATTTGTATTAATGCAGAAAATTACATATTGGTAAGGTAAACATAGCATCCACAAATGATGTTTAAAAAGTATAGATACTGGGGCACCTGACTGGCTCGGTCAGTTGAGCATCAGACTCTTGATTTCAATTCAGGTTATGATCCCAGGGTTGAGGGATTGAACCCCATATTGGACTCTGCACTGAGCATGGAACCTGCTTAAGATTCTCCCTCTCTCTCCCTCTCTCTCTCTCTCTCTCTCTCTCTCTCTCTGTCTCTCTCTTCCTGTCTCACCCACTCATGCTCTCATTCTCTAAAAGATAAAAAATAAATACAATACAATACAATACAATACAATACAATACAATACAATACAATACAATACAAAAAAAGCACAGGTACTGATCATTGGTGAGCAAAAGGAAAAAAGCAATTAATAACCAAGCACAGAAAAATATTCTATTTTATTATGTAATAAAAATGCCTTTAACACCCAGAAAATTGATAGAAATATATTCAATCTTATAATCTATAGTGCTGACTCATGACAAAACTTGGTGCATATCAAAATACAATGCCATCTGACGTGATAATATCACTGCTAAAAACTTTTCCTGAGGGACGATTCAAAATAAAAGTGAAGCACAAGATACATATTATGTCAAAGTTATATGTAATAATCAAAATTTGAAGGAAATAAAGTGCTAAATATCTAATAAGGAAGAAATCACTAAGGAAATTATAATGGAATAAATTTGATGGGCTACAATAAAACCATTAAAATGATTATTTTAACGGCCATTTAACAATATGGAAAATGCTTATGATTTAATGACAGGTGAGAAAAAAAGCAAAACACCAAGCATGTAATGATGTGATTTATGGTGACAATTTGGCAGTAAAAGCAGAGGTGGTTACCCCCAATCCCACATACACACTTCCCACCATTATTGCTGTGATTTGCCAATAAAAACCAGAAATCTGGAGGAGAGGTGTTATCAAGAGAACATCCACGGAGCAAAAACTGTTTAAAAAGCTACAGCATGCCAATAAATGAGTAGAATTCCCTACAGCAATTTGCAAGATCTTTTCTAGACCTTCCATATTCTGAAGTAGGTCTAGATTTATTTTTATTTCTTTTATGTGTAATTTATTGACACTAAAGATTGGTGTCTCTCATCATCGCTTAGAAAAATGTAAGCCAGTATCTCTTTGAGTGTTGCCTCTCCCCATTCCTCATCAAGGAAAACAAAGATAAGCCTAATACTCCTATTAAACATATTTGATTTTATTCTGTCCTCCATATCTCTTACCTTTACTTTTGTATTTTTTTATTTCTATCACTGTAATAAATTCTGAGTATCTTTTCATATCAATGTCTTATTTTCATACTTTGCTCTCCAGCTTTACTGAATCTTCTTTTTGATTCATTCATCTCAAAAACTGTCTCTGAAACACTATAAACATAGTTATTTTATATTGTCTCCCTGATTATTCCTGTATACACAGTCTTTGTGGGCATCCATCATTCGTTTGACTTTTCTATTTAATGTCAATATTGTAGGCTTGTCTGCTCAAATATTTTATAAGCATCTGAAACTCTAAATTCACATTTTCTTGAATTTGGAGAAACTCTTTGTGAATTTAGTTTTAATGCTCTTTGCTCCAGAGAGAACTTGTGTTTTTCTCCACTAGGTACTTGGGGACTACTGATCAGGGACCATTATAGGCTGAAGCTTTGGCTTGAGACCTGTAGGGCCATACTGTACCTTTAAATTTTGACCCCAAATATGTTTAAAGGAGGGTTTGTGATTAGAAACTATGAATGAAGGCTTTTCCTTGTTTGTCTGCTGTACCCAATGCCATGGCTAAAACTGTCAAGCAACCTCACTTTCTTGTTTTACACGTTGTGGGATGACTGGGGCTGTCATCTCTGAAAGTCCTGCCTTGGTGTGGTGGTCTTCAATCGGTCCTCAAATTTTGCACGGGCCTGTTTCCATCCTCAAACCCAAGTTATAAGTGGATAGGAATTAGTATCTGCCTCCAAAGATCTACAACATCTTCTGGCTTAGACTGTCTCTTTTTATGAAATTGGGCATCATCAAACACTCTCTAACACATACAAAGAGGGAAAATGTTACACCTGTGTACAAATACTGCAGGTAAAAGGATGGCTCTCTGAAACACCAAACAAATGTCTTTTTATGAGAAAGATTTACTGCCAGAAATGAGAAAAATCTGAGAAATTTATTTTTTTTAATTAAAATATTTTTAATGTTTATTTATTTTTGAAAGAGAGAGAGAGAGCATGAGTGGGGGAGGGAAAGAGAGAGAGGGAGACACAGAATCCAAATCAGGCTCCAGGCTCTGAGCTGTCAGCAGAGTCCAACGTGGGCTTGAACCAACAAACCACGAGTTCATGGCCTAAGCTGAAGTTGGAGGCTTAACCAACTGAGCCACCCAGGCACCCCAGAAATTTCTTAATTTTATTCTCAAAAAGGATTGAGAGTAGATTGCATTGGTAAAAGTACAGTGAAAGATATGAGAAAAGCTGAGAAGTAACTATACTATGGAGATGTAAAGTACAATTTCTAAATTAAATGTTAAAAAGAGAGCGTTAACAGTTCTATGCAGAAAATATAATCCATTATGTATCAGACAACCTCAAGAAATTTCCCAATGTCTTAACGAAAAAATAAGATGAAATAATGGCACACACACACACACACACACATGAATCGTATATATAGATATAGATATAGATATAGATATGGATATAGATATACTAGAGAAGATTAAGGAAAAGTGATCTACTCCCTTTTGAATTTCAGACTCAGTTTGTTAATCACCATAAAAGCCAAGAAGAAGGAAAAAGTAGGGAGAGGGGATGAGAAAAAGGGAGAACCATTCTGTATTTATTTTTTTTAAGTTATTTATTTATTTTGAGAGAGAGAGGGAGGGAGGGTCAGAAAGAGAGAGAGAGAGAGAGAGAGAGAGATAGAGAGAGAGAGAGAATATCCCAAGCAGGCTCCATGCCATCAGCACAGAGCCCGATACAGGGCTCAAACTCATGAACTGTAAGATCATTACCGGAGCCAAAACCCAGAGTCAGACACTTGACCACCTGAGCCACCCAAGTGCCCCAGAACAATTCCATATTAAAAAAGAAAATCTGAGTCCACAGATCAAACAGTTTCAACAAATATATAAGATATAATTAATATAAAAAGTCAAAAAAAAAAAAGGTATTGGGAACCCTACAAACAATCAAAATTAAATAACCTAAAATTTATTCCCACTCTTAAATCTCAAAGACAATGAAGCAATGTGTATAGAATTGAGGAGAAAATTCTGTGCCCCAAAAATGTTGTGGATGTGTGAGGGGCCTGAGGGAGATAAACCCAAAGAAGAGCAGGCATCGAGTACAAAATGAATAAGGAAAAGTGTCCTATTTCTTTTAAAATATTAGCACAAGCCTATTATTTACAATACTCAAGACATGGAAACAACCTAAGTGTCCATCAATGGATGAATGGCTAGAGAAAACGAGTGTGTGTTTGTGCATGTGCGTGTGTGTGTTATGGAATATTACTCAGCTAATGAAAAGGAAGGAAATCCTGCCATTTGCAACAATATGAACAGACCTTGAGGGCATCATGCAAAGTGAGATTAGACATCTATCTCTATAGATGAATACCTTATTTTCTCACTAATGTGTGGAATCTAAAAGAAAAAAGAAAAGATGACTCATACATACAGAGAACAGATTGGTAGTTGCTAGAGGCAGAGGGGTAGAGGATGGGCAAAATGGGTGAAAGCAGTCAAAAGGTACAAACTTCTATGTGTAAAGTAAGTCATGTAACATACTGCATGGTGACTATCGTTAATATACTGTATTGTATATTTGAAAGTTACTCAGAAAGTAGATCTTAAAAGTTCTCACCACATGAAAAAAAAATTATAATTGTGTGGTGATGGATGCTAATAAGACTTACTGTGACCATTTCACAATATGTACATATGTTGAATCACTGTGTGATACACCTGTGGCTAATATAATGCTATATGCCAATTATATCTACATATATCTACATAAATTTACATATAATACATATATCTACATATATCGAGAGATATCCCAATTAAAGAAAATGTTGTTTATGCTCAGAAATAGGAATATATAAAAATAATTATGCAGCCTGGGGTTGCCTGTGTGGCTCAGTAGGTTAAGTGTCTGACTCTTGATTGCAGCTCAGATCATGATCTCCCAGTTGTGAGATCCAGCCCTGTGTCAGGCTTCATGCTATGCGTGGAGCCTGCTTGGGATTCTGTCTCTCACTTCCTCTGCCCCTTTCCCCTGCTCATGCTCACTCTCTCTCTCTCTGTCTCTGTGTCTCTCTGTCTCTGTGTCTCTCTCTCACACACACACACACACAAATAAATAAATAAACATTTAAAAAATAATTCTGCAGGGGCGCCTGGGTGGCGCAGTCGGTTAAGCGTCCGACTTCAGCCAGGTCACGATCTCGCGGTCCGTGAGTTGGAGCCCCGCGTCGGGCTCTGGGCTGATGGCTCAGAGCCTGGAGCCTGTTTCCGATTCTGTGTCTCCCTCTCTCTCTGCCCCTCCCCCGTTCATGCTCTGTCTCTCTCTGTCCGAAAAATAAATAAAAAAACTTTGAAAAAAAAATAATTCTGCAGCATGATCTAGAGAGTATTTTGCTAAGGATGGCATGGGGTGACATCATTAAGAAATCTACTAACATAAATGTTAGTACATAAACAGACCAAAAGGCAGAAGGGAAACAACAACAACAACAACAAGAACTTCTGGATGGATGCACCCATTTCTGATATAGGTCTTAGTATATGAATCTGCCAGAACTCTTTCTAGACTAGAGGGGGTAGCATGGCAAGGTGGGTGTAAACACAGGCCCTGAGGCCCAGATTGCTGACATCAATTCCAGTGCTGCCATTTACTAATTGTGTAGTTTTGGGGAAGTCATTTGACCTACTAGTGCCTCAATTTTCCTATCTTTATAATGGGGAAAATAATAATAATAATAATAATAATAATAATAATTAATAATAATACCACCTATCTCCTGGAGCTGCTGAGACAATTCAGTGAGGTTGTATATACAAAAATTTACATCAGCACTGGTCTGATTGCACATTATACAAGTATTTATTATTACCACTAACAATAGCAAATGCTTAGATAAACCAACAGTCAAAACCATACTTGACATAACCAGTCCTTATTAAAACCATGGCCAATCTATGACCTGCTCTCATCACTATTATGTATCATTTTTTGACAGGTCCCAAACAATTCAATAAGGTAAGAAAAAATGAGTCATACGTATTAGAAAGGAAGGAATCACATTATCTTTATTTTAAGACTGATTATGTACTAAAACAAACCAAAGGAATCAGCTGAAACAGAAAATCTATTAGATATAAGGCAAGAATGGAGGAAGCAGACAGGTCACAAATTAAATATCCCCAAATCAATTTTCTTTCCATAAACCAGCAAAATAAATTATTAAGTATAATAAAAATCCCATTCACAATAGCAACACAACTATAAAATATCTAGGAACAGAATTAATAATAAATACCCTAGGGATTGTATGATAAATCCCAGGACTTCACGAAGAGATAACAAGGAAATTTTAAACAAATGGAGGAATATGCCCAATTCTAGAAAAGCAAGGCCCAGCACCATGGAGTATCAATTCTCCACGTATTAGCCTATAAAAGCATAAGAAAACGAAACACCAATGGGGATTTTTCAGACTTGGAGAATTAATTCCTTTTTAGAAGAACACATAGCAAAAATATCCAAAAATAATTTTGGAAGAAAGAGTAAAAAATATAATAATGGGAAGATCTTATACACTTACAATAATTAAACGTTATGGTATTAATGCAAACATGGCAAGACAGATCAAGGGAAGCATACAAAAAAATTGCCAAAGCCTGTGGAATATGTAAAGGTTTGCATATGATAAAGGTGCCTTTCAAGTCACTGCAAATGGTTGTGATGGGGATAAAATGATTGGTTGATATTCCAAGGGAAAATCTTACCACAAATACAAATTATTCCATTTTGATTAAAGGATTAAATGTTAAAAATCTTGGATTAAAGGAGGAGTAAAATATATATTCAAACATTCTATTATCTCCAGACCAGAAGAAGGTCCTCCAGAGCATATCCTCAAAGAAGAAACCATAAAGGAAAATATTAATGATTGAATAAATAAAATTTAAATATATCTGAGTAGCCTGAAATATCACAAACTAAGCTAAAACAGAAAGAACAAAATAAATATAATTGCCATGAAGGGGAAAAAAAAATAACCTAACGATATAAAGGGCAAATTAATGTAACAATAAAATACCATAATTTGCTTTTCAATTCAGGTTTACCTCTTACTCCCCAAATCATAATGCTTTGCTGGTAAAGGGCTATAAACAGACACTATCATCATCTGTTTTGATGGAAGGTCTTATCACTGCAGTATTTCTGAAGGATAATTTGGAAATATATTTCAAAAGCCTTAAGAATGTTTAGCTCTTGGAGCTAACAATTCAAATTCCAGAAATCAATCTTAAGAAAATAATCATAAGATGATCCATAGAAAAAAATCCTAAATGTGTGCCAGTATATTACTAGCCAAACTTGAGTGTATTCACATCATGGAATATTAATATCATGATGTGTTTTGAATCAAGAACGCCATGGGGATATATTCATGGTATAGCCCAAAAGTACAGTAAGTTGACTAGAGTATAACACATCCATTAAGATCTCAGTTTTATTTAAAAACATTAAAGTGATTTATATGCACTAAAATGTTCATAGTGGTTAGAAATGCATGGTGAGGGTACATGTTTTCTTTGTTTCACTTTTAGTCATGAAAAATAGGTAACTGCTCTTGCCATTCATATTTCCTTAAGCAATGCTTATAAGCCTAGAAATAGTAGTGCACCTGAATTAAAATGTTATTTTATTTTTTATTTTTTTTAATTTAACATTTATTTATTTTTGAGAGAGAGACAGAGCATGAGTGGGGTCGGGACAGAGAGAGAGGGAGACACAGAATCCGAAGCAGGCTCCAGGCTCAGCTGTCAGCACACAGCCCAACAAGAGACTCGAACCCACAAACCTCAAGATCATGACCTGAGCTGAAGTCAGACGCCTAACCAACTGAGCCACCCAGGTGCCCCTAAAATGTTATTTTATATGTGATTTTAAATTTGTTAGGAAAATGAAATTTAAAATTCACATTTAGGGGCTCATGGGTTACTTAGATGGTCGGGCATCCGACTCTGGCTTAGGTCATGAGCTCATGGTTCATGGGTTCGAGCCCCATATCAGGCTCTGTGCTGACAGCTCAGAGCCTGGAGTCTGCTTTGGATTCTTTGTCTCCCTGTCTTGCTGCCCCTCCCCTTCTCTCTCTGTTCCTCCCCCGTTCACGCTCTTTCTTTCTCTCTCTCAAAAATAAACATTAAAAAAATTTTTTAAACTCACATTTGTATGTTGTTAGTTAAATTCAAAATTTAAACTTAAAAACTTTAACAAAAGGCAAAAAGAAAAGCTAGTTGGGCATATTTAGTTTCTTGAGTACCCGCTTATTCCTTCATACACATTACCTGGTGTCCTCTATGTTCCTCTTAATTTCTCTGGGTCACTGGCCCTGTGCCTATTTTCCTCTTGGAGTAAATATCCTGCCGTAAGAAATCTATTCCCTGGAAAAGTTCTTAGAATCTTTACAAAGTGCCAGCGTGAGTGAGAGGCAGTGACTTTTAGAGTTTTAAACAAATTTGGAGAAGGTGTGAACAAATTAACTTTGCACATCCTTTGCCTTGACATGCATGCAAGCAGAAAAGGTAGAACGAAGCCAATCCAGCCTGGCAGATATGTAAACTCCAGTAGGCGGCAAGGAGGAAAGCAAGAGGGGCTGGAGAAGACGCCTGGGATCCCCTGCTTACCAAACCCATTGGACTCTAATGCTTTCCCACTGAGGACCGAATCAATCGCCAGGGATGTCGGTCTCTGTGCCATCTGATGGGCTCTTGTGCACAAAGCCCCCTCTGTGTCCACCCTTCCAGCCCAGGCTGCCTGACCCATTACTGATGACTGTTTCCCTAGTAACTGCAAAAAGGCCCTATATTCACTGGAACAGCAGGGCTGAAGGTGTGGGCTGGATTTCAAATGTGTCCTTTATTTCTATGATGGACTTTCCCCGGGTCTTTTATTGGTGAATTTGTGCTTAAGCCATGAATGACACAGCGGACAGCCAAGTCCTCTGTGATTGCCTTTCCATGTCTTTCTGGACCATGCATATGAGGGTAAACATGAATCAGAGACTGTCTCCTAGACAGCCTAGAATTTGGGCAGAGAGAGCAATCTGAGCAAGCCGAACCCTCTTTTATAGGTGCATAAACTGGCAATGCCTTACACAAGATTATGTAGTCAACACAGTAGAACCAGCATTGCAACAAATGTTCCCCTGAGACAAATCAAATGTCCATGTCAATACACAGGCTTCAAACTTCACGCTGGTTTAATAAAAGCTTTTGGAAATTTAGAGGTCACATTTTCTTATAGGTTATAGGAGCCTGTAAGTTCTACCTCTTTATTTCCCCATTCCCTTTCTTGTAAGAAAGCTTGCCCAATATGGCACCAGGGACATGCACAAGCCCAGTCGTAGGCAAAAGTAGGTCATCACCCTCCTTCACTATTGCCACCCACTGTCCCTCCTACTCGTCTTCCCTGGCTCTTTGATCCGCAGCTCTGTCCCTGTCTTCTGAAACCCACCCTAGGCCATCTTGTATGATGACAGGCAGGAACAATCTCTCTAGCCCTGTTCTCCATGGGTTCTCTCAGATCTAATTTTGAACTTTCCTACTCGTGCCACAGATTGGGGAGAAAAAAGGGAAGGTGGTCTTACCTCTGCCCATGAGTCATATACCATGTTTTATGAAACTCATCTGCAAAGGACAATGACCAACGAGAACAGATGCTGCTCATAGCAATAGAGCAGAGTTATGCTTTGTCAGATTTTAATCCTTTAGTTTCTGGACCCTGGCAACGTTCTGGGGAACATGGCAGAGGAATAAGGGAGACAGGATGGTGAAGGGGCAGGTGGGATGCTTCGCTTGGTGGGCATGAGCAGTGGCTATTAACCTACGGGTGTACAAGTATTTTAATACACTAAGAATTGGCATGGCCACCCTGATACACACCAGTGGAATACCAACCCTAACCCTTAGTGTGACCTCCACGCTCCACACCAGCCTCTACAAGTGCAACCATTCTCCGTGTCAGATGAGGGGGTAAGACACAAACCAAACTCTCTTCCCGAAATGGGATGACATTCCCAGCTCCCAGTATTCCCATACATATGGTGCCTCTCCGGAGAGTGGCCCAGCAGACAGGCCTTCACTGGTCATGCTGGATGGTTAGCAGCTTTTGCAAACAAAGTCAGAACACCATGATGACCTTCAAGTCAGCACTTCTCAACACGGGATCCCCAGATTAGTGTTTGCCTGTGAAATGTTTATGAACACTTCTCTGTGATCAGACAGGGGGCCTCAGCCTGAAGGTGAGTCATTCATGTAATTAAGCACATGTTTTTACTTCCGTTTTTGTCAAGGAAGGAAGCACTGTGATTGTGTTCTTTTGTATTCTGATCCAACCTCCTCATCTCTTTGCCACAACAGATGGATCACAGCCCCAGTTACATTGCGTAACAATGCTCCAAAACATGCTGCCCAGGAAGGCCTCTGCTCGGACTCGTGCAAAGAGAACATTCTGGTAATCAGCTGTCTGGAATATGAATCTCAACTCTGCCCCTTCCTATCCTAATGACTACGTTCGAGTTACACAACCTCATAAAGCCCAATGTCTTTATCCTGAAAATGGGAAAATAGAACCTATTGCTTAAATGTTTCTGTGAAGATGAAATGAGACATAATGTGTGCATGCCCTGTGCAGAGGCACAAGCTAGATGCTCCATCAATGTGACTTGCAATCATTTTTCCCCACATGCACTATCACAAAAGGGCATTGCAGCATCTGTACAGATCACAATTACACTATAAATACATGTATGCAAGCATATATAATGCCACTCAGTTTTGCTTAGATTTCATTCTCTTTCTTCCAACTTAAACTTCTATTTCTCTCCAATTTCAACCTGGTCATTTTGACGTGCATAAGACATAGAGGGACAAAGGATGGAAGCATGATAGTCTAGGGAAGCTACAGCTTTTATCCACAAAGGTAAGTCAAGTTATTGAATGGGATGGGACAGGAGACTCATATTCCTAATATATGATTTTTTTTGAAAGTAGAAGTTGAATTAAAGAAAGAAAATACAGAGTCTGAGCAGAAAAAGAGAGAAATCATTCCCCAAAAAAGCTTCATTTGACAAATCGAGGAAAATGGTTCAAAAAGTGAAATGGAGTAGCGTGGCTGTGCAGGGGGAGCAGGGGGACTTCTTAGGGATCTCTGCACCCCGTTAACAGAGTAGCAGCACCATCAGCGTTTTTGCCACCATTTCCCAAAACCCGAGGCCAGTTTATCTGGGAACCGTTTGCTTGTTCCAGCTGAGAGGCTCCTAGCTAGGTTTCGCTGACCAACAGGAATCCATGAACAGCTAATAACTGTCATCCAATTGCATGCACATGTATATGGGGGAAATTTTAGGGAGTGTCCTTGGCTTCACAAAGAGTTATAGAGTTCTCTGCAGGTTGTCAACTAGGCTCAGCCAGCATTATCACCACCAGCAAATCGTTATGAGAATCTATTCTCCACTCACTCATTCTGCACGCATTTATTTTGCTTTTTCTACATACGTGCCCCTGGGCTAGGTGTTGGGAAGGAAAAAGCGTGGTCCCAGTGCACGAACTCGACTTCTGTGCCTGCCATCTCGAAGAGACCACCTCCGTTTCTATTCTCTCCGTATCTCACAGTGTATATAGCACAGGGTGAAATTTCAGAGTGCAGGGTGGGCATTTAGAGGACCATCAAAAGAGATATAAGGAGACACCAGTCCTCATGGATCTTACAATCTATTAGGAAATACAGGACATACATTAAATGGGGAAACATTTTGGATGTTCAGAGGAAGACTAACTGCTCTGACTTTAGCTGGACTTCGAAGCTTATGTACCTGTAAACATATTTTCCTCAGCCACTTTCTTGCTCCTGCACAGTGTGATAAAGGTGATCTAACAAAGGTGTAGCAATGTAAGCAGTTAAATATGTACTGCTTTGTACTTCCCTACCCTTGCATTTATTTATTCCACCTGCCTAGCCTCTGTAGACATTCAAATCCTGAGCATTACGAGCCACTAACACTCCTTCTTTGATACTTTGATTATTTCCTTCCAAGTTTTGCTTGAATGAATACTTTGGAGAGGGGCAGACAATGAAGAAAACAAAGATAAACAAAGAGGGGCTAATATCCATTAGGCCCTGCAGATTTATGTGTGGCTAGGAGTTGAATGTTATCATCCAGAAGATAATATCTGACCAAAAGCAATATAACAACTTTATATTCAGTCAGCAAATGAGGCCTGACCAAATGCAGAGAAAAACCATCATTCAGGACTTAAAAGCAATGAGATTGCTGCATAAAATTCGCATACTGGGTTGATAAGTAAATTAAGAAATAATGGTTAATTTTAAAAACTTTGAACTCAAAAAATCACTAAGAAAATTTTATTGACAGCATTGATTAATACAATCAACATTAAGGAAAAAAAAAAGATGATGTCTGAATCCTTCTAAAATTTTGCTGTGTTTTTCGGCAAATCATGCCTACCAAATTGCAAATACATTTGAAAAGTCGATAGGGGGGTGTCTGGGTGGCTCAGTCGGTTGAGCATCCAACTTTGGCTCAGATCATCATTTTGCAGTTTGTGACTTTAAGCTCCACATAGGGCTTGCTGCTGTCAGGGCAGAACCCACCTTGGATTATCTGTCCTTGTCTCTCTCTGTCCCTCTCCAGCTCCTGCTTGCACACTCTCTCTCTCAAAAGCAAATAAAACATTAAAAAAATTTTTTTTAACTTGATATGTGATAGAGTATGTGTAAATGCCGCATTTTAAAATATGCATACAATGACAATGCAAATTGATTTGTTTCATAAATGTATTTAAGAAAAACTTTTGTTGCTGCATGCAAAGCACTGACAGAATCCAGAGCTGCAAGTCTAGCCCCCAAACTGGCCTTGAATATGTCTCTAAGGCCAGATTACAGGCCGAGGGCCTCTGGTCCAATGACACACGTAGAGCTTTCCAGATGAAAATGAAGACGCTACTCTCCTTCTACCCTACCCAGCTCGCTGCCTAGAGTGGTAGGCTGACATTTTCTGCAGGGAACCCTCTCTTTCCTGTGGGATGAGTCTAAACATCCCTGGCTCTGCTTACCAGATAAAGGGAACATGTTAAATCCGTATCAATCCGAGAGCCGCTGCGCGGTGACTGCAAACGGTGTGCCTGTGGCTTTGTGATTCCCCGGGGTTTGCTTCTGTGCAGGGAGGCTCCAGATTCCATGAGCAGAGGAGTAATAATAATAGTAATAGAAACAGTAGCAGAGCTTAGCACTGTCAGGCTGTAATTGCTCTGGCAACAGAGCAAACAGTCCTACCAGAGGCCCACGTGGCTTTGATACCCAAGTGCTCAGGAGGAAACAGCTGGAACCCCCAGCAAGCGGGACACGTATTAGCAGGCTTTGTTAACTTCAAAAGGGGAGAGATGTTTTATTTTTTAATGGAACTCTTTCCAATCAGTCCTGTCTTCTCCCTTCCTGCCTCCAGCCTCCTTTAGCTGTCTCGTTTCTTACATAAGGGGGAGTGTTCACGTTAGAGCCTGTTGTTGGCAAAAGAACGGGGATGCATTGTCAGTGAAGGAGACTTAGAAGTTCAAGATGCAGCAGCAGCAGGTAGCAGAAGAGAGGAATGGGCTGCTGAAGTTGCACAAAGAAGGCAGTTGATGCTGCCCGGGGAGGGAGAACCCAGACGCTGGGCACGTAGCTGGGGATGTTCCAGATCTACCTGCTGGTCCAGACGGCAGCGCCTTTACCTCCAGATTCCTGGACTTCAGCACGGTCTGATTTTAAGAAAACCACAGGTCTCCCTGCTTCACATCATCACCTCCACCAGTCTGACAATGCTCACATGCCTCTTGTTAGTAACAATAATACCTATTAATAAAACAACACCATTAGGCACCTGGGTGGCTCAGTCAGTTGAGCGTCTGACTCTTGGTTTCTGCTCAGGTCATGATCTCACAGTTTGTGGGTTCAAGCCCCACGTTGGACTCTGCACTGACAGCATGGAGCCTGCTTGGGATTCTCTCTCTCCCACTCTCCCTCTCTGCCCCTTCCCTGCTAATCCTCTCTCTCTCACACACACACAAAATAAATAAATGAAAACCTAAAAATAAATAAAATAGCATCAAATCTTAACATTTCTTATCAATGCATTCATTGGAGGTTTGGGACTGAAAGAAATGAGACAGGTAAACTCTGCAAAAAGAATCAGGAATCTGGAAATTTTCAGGTTTTCTATGACCTTCTTGAGGGCAGGGGCATGGAAGGCGGGATTAGGAATAAACGAGGCAGGGGATTTTCTTAATTAAAAACCCTAGCTTCCTTCTGTTTTCATAAACATCCCCCTTTGTTTTCTGTGCGGTACAACCAACCAATATATGTCCTGCTTATACAAGAGGATTATTACCATAATTCATTCTCTGAACCTGCATGATGCTTGGCATTACATCCTTCCAGATTTATTCATTGAACGTACTCTTCCTCTTGCTCTGGAATGAACTTAAAGGCAGATCATGACTTCTAGCTCTTACGTGACAGAAGTTCAAATTAGAACTATCCAGTGAAGTATGCAAATAGATATTTTAATCTTTATTCAAAGGCAAGGGTTCTCCTCGTCGAAGTTGGTAGTGAACTGGAAGCTTCAATGAAGCCTGGATTTAGAGAGGGAAGTATGAGCTGTTACTTCCTTCCAACTCATTTATTGCTATTTTTGTGCCCCCAGGTAGAGGCAAGGAGAGATCACAAGAGGAAAAGGTCCAGTCCCATATGACAGGTGCAGTTATCCTCTGATGAGGAGGCCATCCTGGGACATATGTGCAATTGCTGTTCTCTGGAAAGTCCTAATGAGGGGTCTTCTCACTTCTCACTTTTTTGGCACAGGCGGATAGATCTCTATCCCATGTGGTCTCTAGAGACCTTGCTGTGCAGGCCCTACAGAACATTCCCTTTCCCAAATCATGGTTTGTGTTCCCCTATCACTCTAGATGGCTCAACTGGACGGAGCCCTTTGCTGTCTCCCTCTTGTGTCTGATCCACCACCAATGCAATTCTTCAACATATTGCTTATCCCCTAGATTACCTGGGTGGGAATCCAACCCTGATCCACTACAGCTCCCAGATTTCAGGGGTCGCATATGGGGCTCTATCAGGGCTCCCAAGGAAGCTGCTCCTACAGGCTTAAGGCAGGGGATAGAAGGTGGGATGGAGTCTATAATATGATTTTATCCTTACCAACCCTCTTTCTACGCTGACCTCTTTCTACATTCTTGATTTGGCTAACAGGTTCAAAGGTTATGGCATTTGATTGTACATATTCCCTTCAAAAATTCTTTTTTTTTTTTTTTTTTTTATAATCCCAGCCACTTTCTTTAGTATTTGGCAGCGTGTATACTCAGGAACTTCAGTAGTGATTTTAACACTCAGTTATACGATGGGTCCACTCTAACATTTTGGATTTTCTATATAAGAGTTAAGGGCTTTGTACTGCTTTTCCCAGTCTCTTGCACAACTTAGTTATGAAAAATGTAGTAACTGACCATATGGAGGACCATAGTTTCTGATCAAATGAAAGCAAGATTCTAATGCTGTTCAGGGTGAATGGACTAACAACCATTCATTTCTAACAACTGTGCCTCTAGGCATGGAGAAAACCCTTGTGCTGACAGCCCGGGATCCGTGATGACACTTGCATATGCAGTTCATTTGAATTCTCTTTTCACTCTCTTTATCTCGTATGATAAAGAATTTACTTCCTTTTTTAAAAAAAGATAATAGCGGCGCCTGGGTGGCCCAGTTGGTTAAGCGTCCGGCTTCGGCTCAGGTCATGATCTCACAGTTGTGAGTTCGAGTCCCGCATTGGGCTCTGTGCTGACAGCTTGGAGCCTGGAGCCTGCTTCCGATTCTGTGTCTCCCTCTCTCTCTGCCCCTCCCCTGCTCATGCTCTCTCTCTCTCTTTTTCTCTCTCAAACATAAACATTAAAAAAGATGATAATTGTATGGACAAATACATATGTAACTGTTACATTTTAAAGCATGCACAGAATGACAACATAGTGTATTTTTATCACTCCAAAAGGGACGCCTTACTAATCATTTCCTTAGTTTATAAACTAAGTTCCTTAGGTAGGGCCATTTTGTTTTTCTTCTTCACTCAGATAAACTGTGCCCTTCTTGAAGAAACACGTTTCTCCCTATGAATGTGTTTATGCCTGGTCCCTTACTCAGACCTAGGCTTGATTAAACACTGATCAATTTGCTGAATAAATAGGGAGGCTTCTATTGAACATCTTCTATCAGGTATCTTGCTTAGAACCTTCTAGGCATTATCTCCAATTCTCACCACCATCCTGTAAAGGATGATGTTAACATCTCTGTGGAGACGATGAAGGCATAGAGCAATCACATATCTGGTCAAAGACCATACAGCTGGTAAGTAGCAGACTGGGATTTGAACCACAAATTGTCCGGCTCTGAATCCATGTGGTAACAAGAATAATAATACATGGACCTTTTATGGTCAGTTTAAGTATCAGGTTCTTCACTGATGTAAACATTCTTGGATGTGTTCCTGTCAGGGTTCGTTCGTTCGTTCATTCATTCATTCATTCATTCATTCATGATTTGTTTATTCTTTGAGGTCTTCAACATACTGTTAGTGAGTACTATGGCAGATTATTTAAGGTCCAATCCCACACAATGGAGACATTTATTGTCAGCTTAGGCACAGCCTTGGGATCTCTTATACTGGAAAGTCTGTAACCCTAAAGTTTCCCCCTTCCCAGCTAGATACTGCAAAAATAGTGATAAAAAATGCTTAAAATAGGCAGCGAACCTACAGCAATCTTCTGTGAAATTGTGCTAACTGAAGAACATGCAATTCTGAGCCCAGATCTGAAATTCCTGCTTAGCAGAATAAGATTTAGATGTCAAGATGGATCCAACAGACATCTGTCTTCTCTTTGGGGAGAGGTTTAAAGAGGGATGGGGGTGGTGGTATAATTCCCTTCGCCAGCCCAGCCTCCAGCAACCAGCCAGCCCTCAGCTCCCAAATTCTTCAGTGTAGGTTGAACATACAGGGTCTACATCTCAACAAGCATCCAGCCAGCCAGAAAAGAAAGTCCTATCTTTCCTTCTTGTAGCCACCTTGGGTTTCTACCACCAACTACTTTGGAGCTCTTAGCTACCTCTGTGTCTAAGGACAGAGGAAGCAAAAAAGCATTCTCACATTGAGCCTGGTCTTGCCTGAGGCTGTTGATGACAATTCCCCCAACCCTGCCCTGCCAGTCTCCCTTACTGTATTTTGGAGTGGGGTGTGGTACAAGGACCAGTCAGCTCAAATATGACTCCTCTTAGTAAGTATCTGTTCAATGAGTTTTTGGTTTGTTTGTTCTTTGGTTGTTGTTGTTGTTTTCCCCCCTGAATGTGGAGTGTTTTCATGACTCTCACTTCAAACTACTAGCTGCAAATTCCAAAACTAGGAGAATTCTCAATCAAAATTGTGTTACACTAGCAATAAGAGAACCTGGATTATAATTCTGGTGTCATCAAAAACTTCATGTGTGTGTGTATGTGTGTGTGGGGGGGGATTTTGTGTGTGGTTTTGGGTATTTCTATTATCTCTCCACACTTCAGTTACTGCATCTATAAGATACTGTTGAAGTGAGAGGTCCAGCAGCGAACTGTAATGCTTCTCCAAGTTCTAATATTCCATGATTCACCTTGCCCTGCCCACATGGAGAGCTGCTCTCCTTAGTGCTTCTGTGACCACATGTTTAAAAGCAACCCCCAAACACATGGTCTAGTGATTACTAGATTAGTGGGGGTGATGAGGCAGGCATCAGAAATGTATGCTAGCCTAGGGCTCTGCCTTGGAGTTTCTGTATCTACACCCCGACATGAACTTTGGATCAGACAATCCTGGGAAAGGTCAAGACCTATGTTTCCAGGTAAGGGTTAGTCTACAAATGAGGAATATTGTCTCAGGTCCAGGAGGCCTCAAGAGTTACAGCTATAAAATGGGACTCAAACTCTTATTTTGTGAGACGGCTATAAAAAATCCAAATGAGATAACAATAATTCATGATACAAGCATCTGGGATATTATTGAATCTATTGTTTAGTCCAGAATCAAAAGAGACCAACAGGATGTCAGTGTCCATTAGTCACAGAAACAAACAAACAAAACCCTAATAGGGCTCATTCATACTCAAGCTTCACAGACATTAAAATTTTCCAGTCATTCTTTCAAAAATAGACAGTAAATTCCTCCCAAGTGACAAACATTGTTACATTGTTCTCAGGCTGAGGACACAACCCCTGCTCCCTTATGGAACTTAGTATACAGCAGTTACATTAATAATTGCTTTATTATAGCTTGAACATAGGGAAGGGAAACAAAAATAATATAAAAACAGGGAGAGGGACAAAACAGAAGAGACTCATAAATATGGGGAACAAACTGAGGGTTGCTGGAGGGTTGTGGGAGGGGGGATGGGTTAAATGGGTAAGGGGCACTAAGGAATCTACTCCTGAAATCATTGTTGCACTATATGCTAATTTGGATGTAAATTAAAAAAAAAAAGTTCATTCACACTGCTAAGGCAAATGCAAATTAAGATAACAAGGTATCATTTTTACCCATCACATTTGCAAAATTAAAGTTAAATAACAGTAATGGCTGATATTATCCAGTGTTGAATAGTGTGAAATTAGCGCCATGTATGTTCTTCAGGGGAGTATAAAGTAGTACAGAAATATGGGAAGAAAAAAAATTCTGTCAATATCTGTCTCAGAAATTTCACTTTCAGGCCTCTGTCCCTTATAAATAATAAATGTATATGGAACTATAAACAAAATTTTTAAAAAATTCAAAAAAAAAATGCTGTAGCCAAAAAATGCAGATAGTATGAGAGTACATACAAGAGAATCTAACACAGCTGATATAATTATGCTGGTCATGTTCTCTCATATTTAGAATCAATAGAGATATGTATACTATAAATATAAATATAGACATAAATATAGACATGTATACTATATACATTTACAAACTAGACACATAGATACATAGATAGATACATAGATGGATAGAAGCATAGAAGGAAGACCTTCTTCTTCCCTATGGTCCCTTTAGCTGGATTTAGGAACAAATTGACATGAGACAGATGAATAGGAGAAAATCACATTTAACAGGTGTATGTATAGGGAATCCACATTGATATGGAAATTCCAAAGACAGTGGGGCAACATGAAACTTCTATGAGCTAAGGAGGGGGGGCAGGGTCTGAGGATACAAAGAGGAGAAAGCTCATTAGCAAGAAGTTGAAAAGAGAGGTTTTAGAAAAAACAGGTTGCCCTATTATGTAGGTAAATTCTGTAGCTAAAGGGGAGTCTCTGTTAATAGCTTTCTTCCTGTTATAGGTTCTCCTTTCCAATGTAAATGTAGGCAGTTGAGGGGGAGGCAGAGAGCTTTTCCTGCATCTGCTGGGTTTTGTTTACTTTCAACTCAAAACAATCTTTATGCCAAGGTGGCCCATCTTGGGGCAGCATGCCCTGGGCCCCTACAGTTGGACAGATGACAGACATAGATATATAGATATAGTTCAATCCTAAATAATTCTAAAGAACAGGTTGAGGGTGGGTTAAGATAGAATTATTTTTGAACCCTCACTAAGCAGGACCCCTGAGCCCATGCCCAGGGTGCTGCCCACCAGGACACCATAGTGCTTATCCACCAGAGACCCTCACTCCCTATTTTCCTTTGAGGTATTCCCCAGGCCACTGGTCCATTTTATTCATCCTAGAGGTAGGAGACTTAACAAAGATGTATCCTTTCCTATGAGGTGAGACCAGGCCACCTTAAGTTTGGACAGAACAAAATTGGGAAGAAAAAATCCACACAGATAACACTGTGATTACCCATACAGCACAAAATTCATTAACCACAAATTTGAAAAAGTGACTTGCATTTAGCAATAACACCAAGTCTTTCTCTGGCATTTTTATATCCTACCGTTAGTCACTTTTCCAACCCATGGGGCAATGGATTTCCACTCTAAATGCCACCTCTAGTCGATGTGTGTGCATGCACACATGCGCACACGCACACACACACACACACACACACACACACACACACAGTATTTTCTACATCTCAATAGCTTTACACATTCATGGTAGTTCTGCCCTGAGGCTGGGTATAAATAAATTGACAGCCTGGTTTCCCACTAATGCCATCAGAGAAGGCTGTTTCAGAATACTAATCAGGAACTCTCATGAAGTGAGGAAAGCTTGTGTCAAGAAGCATCAAGCACTTACTGAGGCCAAAAAAAAAATAAATAAACAAACAAAAACAAACAAACAAAAAACCACAATTGGTCAGAGGGACTCTTGGCCTTTGGAACTTGATAGTTGGCT